>NC_049906.1:36466424-36767882 GCF_001411555.2 Juglans regia
TTTGAAGTTTTGAGCAATTAAAAAGTGTAAGGACTTCTAGAGATCTCAACTTGAGACGCCTTGGAAAACTCTTCATGTTGGAGCATTGATAAAGATGCAAACGGGCAAGCTTATCCAGGAATCCAACAGAATCATGAACTTCGACTAAATTTTCACAATCCATAATATCCAATTCCTTTAAACTTGAGCAACTCGAAAGATTTGAGATTTTGGTTAAAAACGTACACTCAAAAAATCTCATTCTCGTCAAGTTCTGTTGAAAAACAACAAATATGTATATTAACCCTGAGGAAGTTTACATCACAAGTTTAAAGAAGGAAATATTGAAAGTAATAATTGTACCTTAAATTGCCCACTAATCTCCTGGATGCGGCCTCTATATAGTTTGAAATCAAAGAGCTTCTCTCCACGGAAATTGGATGGCAAAGATTGTAAAGGACAGTTTGACCAATCAAGCACTCTTAATTCATTAGAAAGATAATCAAGTGATCTTCCAGAAAAGTATGCACCATGGCTTTTAAAAATTCTGAGTCTTTTCATCTTTGCAAACGATTTGGGACTCAAGCGTATCATGTCATGATCATCACCCTCAGGCAGAATCACTTCTATCCCCTCAACATTGCTTGTTCCCTAACGAGACAATTCATAAATTTGCCAGTAATGTCAGATCGTTAAAATCTTTGTTTATAAGCACTTATTAAAATTATAATATCAAAATTATAAAATCCATTATTACCCAAAAGTATTTAAGCACCTTCAAAATTTCTCTTTTTTCAAATTTACTTTGTCATTATTAACTATTCACTCATATAAGATTAGGCAATATACTCATGATTAAAAAAACTCATTCTTGTATTTGAAAAGGGATGATTATATATATTTAAAGACGTTGGTTGAGGACAATGATTCCCCTAATTAGTTAAATACATTACTTTAGGTTGGAAATATAAAGAAAGACCACATTATTTATCGATACATATATGATATTTTATTTAATATGCACTTCTTTACCATAATTTGTTATGAAAAGAAATCAACACTTTTCATGTAAGTTTTACCAGTAAAAAGTGTTCAATTGAAAGAGCTTTTAATCTAAGAACTTACAGTATTTTCCTCTAGTACATGGCGAATATCTTCATGAAACCATAATCTACTACGTGCGCCTGGTTCTTTGGGTGATTCCTTTCGGACAATTTCTCTTCCCATGTCTAGTAGCAAGTCATGCATCCACAATGTATTGTAAGTAGTAATTGTAATGAGACATTTATCTATAAGCCTTTTGATACCATTCTCCGGAGAGAAACCACAGCTATCTAATATTTTAACGACATGATTCAGGTATTGTCCATTGTAAAAAAAGGCAATATCGAGGAAAATCTCCTTCTCATTATCATCCAATCCATCGTAACTTATACAAAGTACTTTTTGAATATTTTTGCTAGGAATTCGTTTATACTTATCCAATGTACTTCTCCAATAATTTATATTCTGGCCCCTTAAATCTGAGCCTAGCACTGTTAAAACTAGTGGAAGGCCCTCAGCATATTGCATTACATGCTTAGAGAGTTCCACATAATCTTCCATAGGTTTGTCTTCCTCAAAAGCATGCCAACTAAAGAGCTCAAGAGCTTCATTATGGTCCAATCTCTTTACTTCATATTTTGAATCAACTTTAGATATATTTAATAAATGCTGATCTCTTGTTGTTATGATGATTCTACTTCCTGAACCAAACCAATCACGAGCTCCAGCTAATGTTTCTAGTTGAACCAAGTCATCCACATCATCAAGAATTAGGAGAACTCTTTTAAAGCAAAGTCTATGCCTAATTACATTGATGCCCTTTTCAGTATCATGACATTCCAAACTTATTCCCAAAATCTCATAAAGAAGTGTCTTTTGTAGCTGGATCAAACCTCCTGCTTTTGAAGTTTCTCTAATGTTTTTCAAGAAACAACTTCCTTCAAATTGGTAAGAAATTCTGTTATAGACCTCTTTTGAAATAGTTGTCTTACCAATTCCACCGGTTCCAAATATCCCTACCATGCATATAATATCATTCCTTCCCATACTTAAATGTTGAAAAATGTCTCGTACACGGGACTCTATTCCAACTGGATACTTTGCAACCTTAAGAAATGTACGATTTACCATTATTGAATCCACCCATTTAATGATATCCTGAATAAACTTTGATTCATTCCTATAAACATAAAAAAACAAAAAAAAATTAATGAGTTAAGACTTTTCACATAAATACACACATAAAGATGATTTAGTAACAATATTTTTCTTTTTCTCTCCATTGCAAAATGACAGTAGTAGATTACCATGTCAAAGATAACCTTTCTTCTTCCTCGTGCTCTTCTCCGACTTACATTTGTCATTCTTTATATGAATTATTAAACATTTTAACTACTTTTTTGTTCCATTGAATTTGTCCCTCCCTTAATTTTGAGAAGATTTCAATTTATGTTTTTTCACGTTCTTCTATTCTATTTCTCCTATAAACTTCATGTGAAATTAATGTTGTAGTATGATATTAAATCCCTCAGTAAGAAAATATTTATAGTTTAAGTATGGTATGCATGATAAAACTCAATGTCAAAAAAACTAATAAATATCAAATAGTTTTGCATGGCACCATATGATCTTCATAGATTTACAAACTCTCAGATCCGGGATGTGTCTAAATTTTCCCCATAAACTTCTCTTTAACATCATATATAAACATATATATAAGCACAGCTCATAAGAAGTACCTGTCCCTTAATTCGAGTCCGGACAAATTGGCTACTTTTTCCAAAGCTGCCTCCCACTTGGTGACCTTTACTTCATCCTTCAACTTATATCTAAGTTTGGCGAATGCTTCTCCAAAACTCCCTTTTTGATGTCGTACCTCTGACGGATCTACATCGTAGAACAAGGGTAAAATAATTTGTTTTACCATTTCCTTACACTCGAGGATCTTCAATAGCTCATCTAAACACCATCGAGACTCTGCATAGTTCTTAGAGAGTACAATGATAGAAATCATTGATCCTTCAATTGCTTTGGAAAGTTCTGACGAAATTTCCTCTCCTCTTTTGAGATTGTTGTCTATGTAAGTGTTGATTCCCCTTTGATGCAAAGCATGGTATAGATGAGAAATAAAGTTTTGGCGAACATCCTCACCTCTAAAACTCAAGAATACATCGTGAGTCCATCTACGAATGGAAGAAGAAGAGAATGAGAGAGAGGAAGAAGCTCCAAATTGAAAGGCCATGGAAGAAGAAGTGCTCATCCTCTGATCTGTATGCGAGATTAATTAGTATTTACCAAGAGGTCCAATTATAGAGTACTTATTGCAAATAAATAATAATAGAGAAGTGGGTCAAACTTCTCGTCAACTGCTCATCTTAGGATATACCAATGCTCTCAGCCTCTCATCTTAGGATATACCAAAAATCTAAAGTCTATTGAATATTAACGGTTTTGAACTTAAGTCAACCTGCACCTATTTATACGGTTTTGACCAAAATGGCTTCAACGTAAAGCAAACGTCCAGGATACGTACCCACTTATAATTTGTCTCATTAATTTGATAAAAGTTGGGAAGGTAAGGATCAGTAAAAGTTCAAAGTTCAAAGGCAAACCAAAACTACTAGTTTACTTTTTAACCCAAATTATGGAACTTTTTAACCTAGGCAAGACTTTGATCATGCATCTACAAATCCAAACAAATAACCATTTAAAAAATCCACCCCCTAAACTTGACTTCCTATATAGTTTCTCTCATGCACCTTAATTCTTTTGAGAAAGCTGATCTTTGTCGACATGACGCAAATCAGTTTTAATTATCTTCTTCCAAGTACAAATTTAAATGAAGTTGCGTAGGAAGTTTCTTGCTAAGCCAACTTGCAATAACATTTACACGGTTTTGAATTGAATAATTAGTCCTTCCACGTAAATTAAACAAACGTCAAAATCAAACACCCATTAAGATTGTTCTATTGAATTTCTTGTATGAACTTTAGACTTTTGGGATTTCTTGACGTGGGAGCATTGAAGATTTATCACATCAAAGGAAATTAAGGACGTTGGCCCAAAAAATTAAATAACATATATGCTGGCTATGGCTGATGTGGAAAGATGCCATTGCTTTTACATCTGATCAGAGGGAAGTGATCCACTGGTGTTACAATAAGTTTCTATATGATGCAATCTAGCATTGTAAAAAAAGAAAATTCAGCACTCATCTGTGTGCTACTTAAAATCGTATCAGGCTTCACAATGGGGGAAATAGAACTGATAATCAGTGCGAGCAACATGAGGAACCTGGAAAAAGAAAGAATTAATGAAAATGACAAACAAGCAATGCACACCCGGAACAAAAGCACACTCACATGGTGAAAAAAATTAGAAATAGCTTTACATCACAGTTGTGGGATGAAGGAACGATATCCTCAAGCTTCTTCCCATTAAATATGTCAATTCCCACAAAGCAGCACTTTGCGTGTCTTTGAAGTGGAAACTTATACAACCTGGTTTCAAAAGCCCCACCATAGCAAGTAAAGTTTCATGTTATACTGGAAGCACAATGAGGTAATATCTACCAAATTTCTCTCCATTTGAAATAAAATAGATTTTTGTACAATAATAATTTCTCACATATGTTTTTACTTGCGAAAATCATTTTACTAACTAATTTATGTGATAGGAAAAAAAATGAAATCACAAGCAAATATAAGTATGTAGCACAACCAGGGAAAAAGTTATCATTCATACCACAAGGAGGAAAAAAAGAAGTGTTTGCATTTTGTTCAAGATCATCTGCAAGATATCGAAGTTGAATCTTCATTAGAATACACTACGAAAAAACCATCAGCATTAACTGCTCTAAGGAAACAACCGTAAGCTAGCTAATAATGATTAAGGAAACGATCAAATAGCAATACTTGGAAGTCCGTCTAAGAACGAATTCCAAGATTCAATTAAAGTTTATACGATCAACCGTGAGGCAATTACAGGTCCTAAACACAATCGGTGACCTCACTAAAAAAATAATAAACTCTCTCCAAACCAAACGAATCTCCAATATTAAAATATCGATATCCAACGGAAGTATTGTACAAAATCAGAGAGCTCTGACGAAAGAGCGAAGCAATATAAATAGAATTTACAGAGAGGAATAATCAAATTGCGATGACTAAAGAGAGAACGGACCTTGCTTTGTCATGGCGACGGAGTAGAAGAGAAAAAGTGGAAAACAGAGCTGCGATGGGGGTTAGGGAGTTCTGAAACAAACAAAACCAAAGGCGAGATTGGTTCAGGCTTATTGAACAGAGGTGAGATGATTACGTGGAATCGTTTTAAATGGAGGATAAGTACACATATTGAGTATGACAGTGGGGACAGTTGGTTCAGGCAGGTCCTACCTTTGCATTGAGTGTCTTCAGGCTGTCTAAGAGATTGTGCAAAGAAAAAGAACATCCCTCTTGGTACAGCCTATGGAGAATATATGTTTCTGGTAGATCCGGCGGAGAAGGTGGTACAGAATCAGTTAATATGCATTGTTCATAGTGAACCCGATTTTTTTTCAAAATGAATATACAAAACTTGAACACTCTAAAATAGTATCAAACAAACGAAAGGAGTTCACAAATATAGTAAAGATATAGAAAGCAAAGAAGTCATCTTTGTTCAGAAACAAACTGCATCAAAAATGAAGAAAAAAAAAAATAGATTAAATTCCAAATTCTAACCTCGAATTCAGCTCCGTCAGCCGACTGAGAAGTAGAAATCACCTGCAAAGCTTTGACAGATTGACCTAAAAACTCATCTTTCCATTAACAAGTCTTCTAAAAGAGAAGAGAGGCCAAAACAAGCATAACTGCACGCTGATCGTTCTTGGAGAACTGATGCGAAGAAAGAGGCAATAAGAATTCTAAACGAGACTCGAGAAACCACCCATTGAAACTATGAATTCTGCTATTATTATTTTCTACTAATGTAACAGAACCATATTATAGTACCTAGTAATCAAAAGATGCATCTAAAATATCTGGAAATTCTGCTGGCATCTCACTGTCCTGTTCCCGAATAGCCTCCACAAATGAACTCACAGATGATGAAGCTTCTGACCTGTTGCTTGTTTGAGCTCCACTTGTGGATCCAAAATCAAATGTCTCAAAACCACCCTGATCATGTCAAATTCAATTTACGCCATTATAATTCCCAGTATCATAGTTTAACTGGGGTATTTGCTCGAGAGTTGAAGGGTAATTGGTTGGTGCTGAGACCCCCTTTAAGTAGAGATCTTGTTGTTCCTGAAAGCCCGGACAGGGAACAAGTTCGCGGAGGAAGTCACTCCAATCGAAGGAAGAAGATGGTGTAATTTGTGCGTGAAATGGCTGGCAAGAATACGATTGTGGCGAGCCTAACTATGTTGCATTTGAATTGCCCAAGTCTTGAGAGCGTCTCTTGTGTTGTGGATACCCATTGAATTCCAAGTTGCTGTCTTCATTATCTCGACGTCTCTTAGAAAGCTGGATACCATTCGATGAATCTACTGAGCACTCCCGAACTGTTAAATTCTCATTATCTTCGTGCTTATAGATTATGTGAACTCCGCAACTTTTAAACATCACTTTATAAGAATCACAATAAAATCTAAACCTCAGATTGTCTCCTGTTGGGTACCGCAGCAATTGCCTGATACATTCTGGAAACGAGTAATTTAGATATACATGATCCGAGCCTCCATATAAGTAAAACCTCGCTTCTACAAGCATGTTACCATTTATAGAAACACAAATACCGGAGAAGGGCCCCAAGGGGTAATCCGGGTCGGATCCAAGAACAGCACAAAAAACAATACCTATGATTTCTTCCAAATACAAGGGACCACTAATATCCAATTCCCAAGAATCATCACCATTTGAAATCTCCTTAGTATGGCTAAACCAATCTGGAATCTTATTCCCTGGAAATATAATACCACATGAATGGTCTTGAATATGTTCCTGTTAAACATGTACCACATATTTTCATGAACACAAAGCAATTTGTAAACACAAACACCTACAAAAAAAAAAAAAAATGCAGAGAGAAATACAGACATACCTCAACAAATGAAGGATTTGGCACTTGACTCCCTATATTTGCTACCAATTTATGGCAACCGGACAAGTCAATCCATCTTAGCTCTCGCAAGCCACAGGATGTATAGAATTGAAATTTTGTTGATACTTCTGGGAATCGTTCCAAGGAGAAACACTCTCTGACATATAGCTCTTGTATATTTGGTGGAAGATGTAGAATTTCTTGAAGTTTCTCACAATGGCACAATCTGAGAATCCTCAATTCAACATATATTTTCATTGTTGGGGGAAGGCTGACAACAGCACTCCAAGATAGATCAAACTCTTGCAAAGTGGTTGTGCTATAAATAGAGAAGTCGTCAAGATACCAATAAAGCGACGACAAGAGTTGTCGTTGTAATTCAGCACTTGATTCTGGTTCAGACCTCTTAATCGTTCTGGATAATGTTATTTGTGAATCGTTAAGACATGTGGAGTACCCAATGGATAGACCTATTTCTTCTTTTGCAAGATTTGTAAAATTTTCTAGAGAAAGACACTTTAGATGTTGCGAGTGAGAAACGCTGATTGGGAGACGCATCAGGTCCTTGCAGCATCCATGAATACAGTCACTGAGACAACTTAGCACCTTTAGATTTTGCAACTGATGAATGCTACTAGGAAGACGCATAAGTTTTGTGCATTGCCCCAAAAGTAACTCTTTAAGCGCAGGAGTGAGGTATCCAATGGATGAAGGCAATTCTTTTATTGGAGTGCCCCATAATGAGATGAAACATAAATATTCCATTATACACTCAATTTTTGGAAAGGTTTGAAGTTTTGAGCAATTAAAAAGTGTAAGGACTTCTAGAGATCTCAACTTGAGACGCCTTGGAAAACTCTTCATGTTGGAGCATTGATAAAGACGCAAACGGGCAAGCTTATCCAGGAATCCAACAGAATCATGAACTTCGACTAAATTTTCACAATCCATAATATCCAATTCCTTTAAACTTGAGCAACTCGAAAGATTTGAAATTTTGGTTAAGAACTTACACTCAAAAAATCTCATTCTCGTCAAGTTCTGTTGAAAAATAACAAATATGTATATTAATCCTAATGAAGTTTACATCACGAGTTCAAAGAAGGAAATATTGAAAGCAATAATTGTACCTTAAATTTCCCGCTAATCTCCTGGATGCGGCCTCTATATAGTTTGAAATCAAATAGCTTCTCTCCACAGAAATTAGATGGCAAAGATTGTAAAGGACAGTTTGACCAATCAAGCACTCTTAATTCATTAGAAAGATAATCAAGTGATCTTCCAGAAAAGTATGCACCATGGCTTTTAAAAAATCTGAGTCTTTTCATCTTTGCAAATGATTTGGGACTCAAGCGTATCATGTCATGATCATTGCCCTCAGGCAGAATCACTTCTATCCCCTCAACATTGTTTGTTCCCTAATAAGACAATTCATAAATTTGCTAGTAATGTCAGATCGTTAAAATCTTTATTTATAAGCACTTGTTAAAATTATAATATCAAAACTATAATATCCATTATTATCCAAAAGTATTTAATCACCTTCAAAATTTATCTTACTTGACATTATTAACTATTCACTCATATAAGATAAGGCAATATACTCATGATTAAAAAAACTCATTCTTGTATTTGAAAAGGGATGATTATATATATTTAAAGACGTTGGTTGAAGGACAATGATTCCCCCAATTAGTTAAATACATTACTTTAGGTTGGAAATATAAAGAAAGACCACATTATTTATCGATACATATATGATATTTTATTTAATATGCACTTCTTTACCATAATTTGTTATCAAAAGAAATCAACACTTTTCATGTAAGTTTTACCAGTAAAAAGTGTTCAATTGAAAGAGCTTTTAATCTAAGAACTTACAGTATTTTCCTCTAGTACATGGCGAATATCTTCATGAAACCATAATCTACTACGTGCGCCTGGTTCTTTAGGTGATTCCTTTCGGACAATTTCTCTTCCCATGTCTTGTAGCAAGTCATGCATCCACAATGTATTGTAAGTAGTAATTGTAATGAGACATTTATCTATAAGCCTTTTGATACCATTCTCCGGAGAGAAACCACAGCTATCTAATATTTCAACGACATGATCCAGGTATTGTCCATTGAAAAAAAAGGCAATATCGAGGAAAATCTCCTTCTCATTATCATCCAATCCATCGTAACTTATACAAAGTACTTTTTGAATATTTTTGCTAGGAATTCGTTTATACTTATCCAATGTACTTCTCCAATAATTTATATTCTGACCCCTTAAATCTGAGCCTAGCACTGTTAAAACTAGTGGAAGGCCCTCAGCATATTGCATTACTTGCTTAGGGAGTTCCACGTAATCTTCAATTGGTTTGTCTTCCTCAAAAGCATGCCAACTAAAGAGCTCAAGAGCTTCATTATGGTCCAATCTCTTTACTTCATATTTTGAATCAACTTTAGATATATTTAATAAATGTTGATCTCTTGTTGTTATGATGATTCTACTTCCTGAACCAAACCAATCACGAGCTCCAGCCAATGTTTCTAGTTGAACCAAGTCATCCACATCATCAAGAATTAGGAGAACTCTTTTAAAGCAAAGTCTATGCCTAATTACATCGATGCTTTTTTCAGTATCATGACTTTCCAAACTTATTCCCAAAGTCTCATAAAGAAGTGTCTTCTGTAGCTGGATCAGACCTCCTACTTTTGAAGTTTCTCTAATGTTTTTCAAGAAACAACTTCCTTCAAATTGGTAAGAAATCCTGTTATAGACCTCTTTTGAAATAGTTGTCTTACCAATTCCACCGGTTCCAAATATCCCTATCATGCATATAATATCATTCCTTCCCATATTTAAATGTTGAAAAATGTCTCGTACGCGGGACTCTATTCCAACTGGATGCTTAGCAACCTTAAGAAATGTACGATTTACCATTATTGAATCCACCCATTTAATGATACCTTGAATAAACTCTGATTCATTCCTATCAATATATAAAACAAAAGAAATTTAAAGAGTTAAGACTTGTCACATAAATACACACATAAAGATGATTTAGTAACAATATCATTTTTTCTTTCTCTCCATTACAAAATGACAGTAGTAGATTACCATGTCAAAGATAACCTTTCTTCTTCCTCGTGCTCTTCTCCGACTTACATTTTTCATTATTCATATGAATTATTAAACATTTTAACTACTTTTTTGTTCCGTTCTCGAATTTAACCCTCCCTTAATTTTGAGAAGATTTCAATTTGTGTTATTTCACTTCTTTTATTATGTTTCTCGTATAAACATCATGCGAAATTATTGTGGTAGTATGATATTAAATCCCTCAGTAAGAAAATATTTCTATTTTAAGGATGATATGCATAAAACTCAATGCTGAAAAAACTAATAAATATCAAATAGTTTGGATGGCACCATATGATCTTCACAGATTTGCAAGCTCCCAGATTTGGGATTTGTCAAAATTTTCCCCATAAACTTCTCTTTAACATCATATATAAACATATATATATATATATATATAAGCACAGCTCATAAGAAGTACCTGTCCCCTAATTCGAGTCCGGACAAATTGGCTACTTTTTCCAAAGCTGCCTCCCACTTTGTGACCTTTACTTCATCCTTCAACTTATATCTAAGTTTGGCAAATGCTTCTCCAAAACTCCCTTTTTGATGTCGTACCTCTGACGGATCTACATCGTAGAACAAGGGTAAAATAATTTGTTTTACCATTTCCTTACACTCAAGGATCTTCAAAAGCTCATCTAAACACCATCGAGACTCTGCATAGTTCTTAGAGAATACAATGATAGAAATCATTGATCCTTCAATTGCTTTGGAAAGTTCTGACGAAATTTCCTCTCCTCTTTCGAGATTGTTGTCTATGTAAGTGTTGATTCCCCTTTGATGCAAAGCATGGTATAGATGAGAAATAAAGTTTTGGCGAACATCCTCACCTCTAAAACTCAAGAATACATCGTGAGTCCAATTACGAATGGAAGAAGAAGAGAATGAGAGAGAGGAAGAAGCTTCTAATTCAAAGGCCATGGAAGAAGTGCTCATCCTCTGATCTGTATGCGAGATTAGTATTCACCAAGAGGTCCAACTATAGAGTACTTATTGCAAATAAATAATAATAGAGAAGTGGGTCAAACTTCTCAGCAACTTCTCATCTTAGGATATACCAAATATCTAAAGTCTATTGAATATTAAGGGTTTTGAACTTAAGTCAACTTGCACCTATTTATACGGTTTTGACCAAAATGGCTTCAACGTAAAGCAAATGTCCAGGATACGTACCCACTTATAATTTGTCTCATTAATTTGATAAAAGTTGGAAAGATAAGGATCAACTTGCAATAACATTTACACGGTTTTGAATTGAATATTTAGTCCTTCCACGTAAACTAAACAAACGTCAAAATCAAACACCCATTAAGATTGTTCTTTTGAATTTCTTGTATGAACTTTAGACTTTTGGGATTTCTTGACGTGGGAGCATTGAAGATTTATCACATCAAACGAAATTAAGGACGTTGGCCCAAAAAATTAAATATGATATATGCTGATGTCGAAAGAAGCCATTGCTTTTACATCTGATCAGAGGGAAGTTATCCACTGGTGTTACAATAAGTTTCTATATGATGCAATCTAGCATTGTAAAAAAAGAAAATTCAGCACTCATCTGTGTGCTAATTAAAATCCTATCAGGCTTGACAATGGCGGAAATAGAAGGGATCGAGTGGCAACATTAAAAAATGTACGATTTACCTTTATCGAGTCCACCCATGTAATGATGTCCAGAATAAAGTCTAATTCATTCCTATCAATACAAAAGACGAGAAATTCAAAGAGTTAAAGACTTTTCAATGTAATACACACATAAAGATGACTTTGCTACAATATTTGTTTTTTCCTTTTTTTCTCCATTACAAATTGACATTGGTAGATTACCATGTCAAACTGTCAAAGATAGGCTTTATTCTTCCTCATGGTCGTTTCAGAGTACTACTACATTCTTCGTTCGTTATATGAATTATTAAATATTTTAATTTTTTTCTTGTGGAATTTGTCCCTCCCTTAAGTACTTCTGAAACTTAAAACTAAGAATATTTTTCAGTCTTTACATCTCTAAACAATTTGATGTTTAAAATCTTTGCTTAGTCTTTATAGAACCCAAAAATAAACAATTTCCAACTTTTTTCTTAATTATACGTGGGCAAAAGAAAAGTATGCACCATGACTTATAAAAAATCTGAGTCTTTTCATCTTCTCAAACACTTTGGGACTCAAGCGTATCATGTCATCATGATTATGACCCCTAGGCAGATCCACTTTTATCCCCTCAACATTGTTTGTTCCCTAATGAGACATTCATAAGAGTGCCATTAAAATCATATCATTAAAGTCTTCGTTTATAAGCACTTATTAAAATTATAATATCAAAACTATAGTATCCATTATTCTCCAAAAGTATTTAATCACCTTCAAAATTTGTCTTTTTTTCAAATTTGCTTTTCATTATTAACTATTCATTCAAAAGGGTTGATTATATTCCTTAAAGGACATTTAAGTATGACGATTTAATGATTCCCTTAATTTGTTAAATACATTATTACTTTAAGTTGGAAATATAAAGAGAGACCACATTATCTATCGATACATATATATGATATTTTATTTAATATGCAGTTCTTTACCATTTGTTATGAAAATACATTCAACACTTTTCGTGTAAGTTTCACAAATAAAAAGTGTTCAATTGAAAGAGCTTTTAATCTAAGAACTTACTGTATTTTCCTCTAGTACATGACGAATATCTTCATGAAATCATAATCTACTGCGTGCACCTGGTTCTTTGGATTCCTTTCGGACAATTTCTCCGCCCATGTCTTGTACCAAGTCGTGCATCCAAATCTTATTCAAACAATTATCTGTGATGAGAGACTTGTCTATAAGCTTTGGGATACCATAACTAGGATGGAAATGACAACTCTCAAATATTTTCATGACATCAGCCAAAGGTTCTCCTTTGAAGAAACATGCAGTATCAAGAAACATGTCCTTCTCATGTTCTTCTAGTCCATCATAACTTACTTGAAGTACATTCTGAATATTTTTGTCAGGTATTTGTTTATATTCATCCAATGCACTTTCTCATTCACGAATGGTTTTATCTTTTAGATTTGAACCCAACACTGTTAAAGCTAGTGGAAGACCTTGAGCATATTGCATGACTTGTTCAAAGACTTCTGCATAACCGTCAAGTGGTTCCTCTTTCTCAAAAGCATGCAATCTAAAGAGCTTATGAGACTCATTGTTTGCCAAAATCTTCAACTCGTATTTTGAATCAACTTTAGAGATATTTAATAAATGTTGATCTCTTGTTGTTACAATGATTCTACTTCCTAGACCAAACCATTTACGATCTCTAGCTAATGTTTCTAGTTGTTTCAACTCATCCACATCATCTAGAATTAGGAGAACCCTTTTAGAGTGAAGTCTATGGCTAATCACATTGATGCCTCTATCAAAATCACGAACATCCAAATTTTCTCCCAAGATCTCATATAGAAGTGTATTTTGTAGCCAAATCAAACCTTTTTCTTGTTTTGAAGTTTTTCTAATGTTTTTCTTATCAATTCCATCTATTCCGAATATCCCAACCATGCAGACAGTATCATTTCTTTCCATACTTAAATGCTGATAAATGTCTTGTACACAGGATTTTATTCCAACTAGATACTTGGCAACATTAAAAAATGTACAATTTACCTTTATCGCGTCCACCCATGTAATGATGTCCAGAATAAGAATATTTAAAACTTAAAACTTAAATATTTTTCAGTCTTTACATCTCTAAACAATTTGATGTTTAAAATCTTTGCTTATTCTTTATAGAACCCAAAAATAAATAATTTCCAACTTTTTTCTTAATTATACGTGGGCAAAAGAAAAAAAAAACAGAGAGAAGATTCCGATTTGTATTTTTTTATGTTCTCCAGTTCTCTTTTTCCTATAAACTTTATGTGAAATTAATGTGGTAATACCATATTAAATCCCTCAGTAAGAAAATATTTCTAATTTAAGTATAGTATGCAAAAATTCAATGCCAAAAAGACTGATAAATATAAAATGATGGTTTTGCATGGCGCACCGTATCTTCATCAATTTGCAAACTCTCAGATCTTAGATTTGTATAAATTTTCCCCATAAACTTCTCTTGAACATCATATATAAACATATAAATATTTATATTTATATTTATATATATAAGCACAGCCCAATAAAAATAGGATAATGATAGGATTATCACTCTCCTACTACTCAGTTACTATTCTTTTTGTATTTGATTTTTTTTTTTTTTTTAATTTTACTTAATGGTTAAGGAAGTGATTATTAATAAAATTATATATTTTTTAATTTTTTTCTTAATGATTAAAGATGTTAAAAAAATAATTAAAAAAAAATGATAAAAAAATAAAAAAAAATTCAAATAAACTATGAGTAGTAAATGGGTAGTAACCCAATCACTACCCATAAAAATACCTTTCCCCTAATACGGATTACTTTTTCTAAAGCTATCTTCCACTCTATAAGCTTTACTTTATCAGCCTTGAACTTATATTCAACTCTAGCGAATGCTTCTCCAAAACTTCTTTTTTGATGTCGTACATTTGATGGATCTACATCATAAAATACGCGTAAAACAATTTGTTTCACCTTTTCCTTATACTCAAGGATCTTCACTAGCTAATCTAAACACCATCTGGAATCAGAATAGTTCTTAGAGAGTACACGATAGAAATCATTGATTCATCAATTGTTTTGAGAAGTTTTGGCGAAATTTCATCTTTTTTTTTCGAGATTATTGTCTATGTAAGTGTTGATTCTCCTTTTATGCAAAGCAGCGTATAGATGAGAAATAAATTTTGGGCGAACATCATCGCTTCTAAAACTCAAGAATACATCTTTAATCCACGGATGGATGGAAGAAGAAGAGAAACAGAGCGAGAAAGCAGATCCAGCTTGCAAGGCCTTGGAAGAACTCATCTTCTTTGTATGGGTGATTAATGTTGACGAGAGAGGTGCAATTATATAAAGATCAATTGGGTCAAAGAAAGGTGAGAACTGGGGATGTAATTCTCGGCAACAACCATACTAGCTAGCCTGCAGGTCAATATTTAAAAGAATATGGAAGCCACCCTATCAAAATTCAAAACCCGTAAAGAAGCCGCCATTGGTCCACTAGTGCCGTTAATCTATTTAGCTAAAAAACACAAAAACTAAATTTTTATTTATTTATTTTTAAATAAAAATTATTATACAAAGAAAGTGATCTAGCCATTCATTCAATGTAAGATTTGTAGTGTTTAAAACTGCGTAAGGGACCTCAATCACTAAAAATTTTTAAATTAAAATAAATTTATAATGTCCAATCTTTAAATTTTAAAAGAAATTTAACTCATTTAATCCACAAAATACACAAAGAGGTTACTTAATATATATATATATATATATATATATATATTTAACGTGACTTTCTAATAATGCTCTTTTAACACATCATAATTAGTGGTCGGAAAAATGGCTGTTGAGGAAATCAATAAATTAATTAAGAAGAATCAAAGGTCTAAATTAAGTTCAGATTGGAATTAATTATCAGTATAGTAGTTTTTGTTCAAAACCGTGTTTGTGGGGTCAAGTAATTTACTTACTAACCTTAAAATTTGAGTTGCAAATACCAAATACCAAAATATAATTAAATTGCTATAATTGATCTAAAATAAGGAGTCAATAAATTATAATGCTTTAACCAAATTAGGTAATATTAGAATTTAATATGTTTATGGTCCACTTTTTCTTGATATTTAGAGAAAGAAAGAAAAAAAATAAACTTAATTAGAGTAAAACAGTAGCAACAGGGAAGACGTGAACTGCTCATGTCAAGGACTTTTTGCAGATCGGTTTAATCCATTCTTCTCTTTTCTTTTTATTTGCTCTTTCTTTCATTATTCTTGTATACCACTTTGGCTCCGAAACATTTATAAAACTGTACCCACGAAGGATCATCAGTATCATTGGGATAAAATTGAACTCTCAACCACAAGCATTGTCGATCTACAACTTCTCTGTTCACCTCTGTTCTTTAATTCTTTCCAAATTGGTTAATGGATTTTAGGGGGCGATGTTAGCAGCTGCAATGCCTGGAATCCAAGCCGAGGTATAAGAAAATTGCATTGGTATCTTCAATTTAGTTTCTCTCAGGCATCCTTCATGTAGCATTTCGTAGGTGCAAAGTGAAACCATCATGTTTTAATTTGCAGGGGTTGACTCTTACAAAGGTACCAAAGATAAAGTTTCTGATAATTATATCTGGGGCTAAGCTTGGAGGATCCAAGTTTGGGGCACCTAAGAGCACGAACCATGATGCAAAATTCAAATGTGTTAAATCAAAGACAAAGCATGACTCATTAAATCAAAGACAAAATTCAAAACTGCGAAGGAGCGGCTGCCTGGTGGGCTGTAGAAGTTAGCACCTCTGTTGCCATATGCAGATCACACAATGGCAAAATTGTTTTCATAATAGCTGAGCACTCAGGGAGCTGCAACCCGAATCAAGAAGAAGCTATGGCAGCATTCATAGGAGTACATGAAGCACAATCCAAACACCTAAAAAATATCATGGTAGAAGAAAACTCTTAAAGAACCATATCAGCTCTAAAGGACCCACAAGAAAATCAAGAGCGGCTTGTAGAAGGTATCATAAGAGACACGAGATTAATACTACAAAACTTTGAAAGATGGGAGGCAGTTAAAATAAATCGCTCTCAAAATCAATGTGCGCATGCCATTGCACAATGGGCAGTATCCAATATTGTAATAGAAAGCATACCCTAAATCAAAATCCCACAATGTCTATTAGATTTTCATAGCAGTAAGGATCCACCAGATGTATCGGATCACATAATAGATTAGTAGTAATTACTAGCTTATTGTACTAAGACCTTATTTAGTAATGAAGTTTACTTTATTCAGAAATAAAAAACAATATGCATTATGCACATCAATGATCAATCCATGAGAACAGCGCTGCCATGTGGAGTAATAATGCTGATTTCAGATGAGATGAAGCCAAGAAAAATACATCCCAATTCCCAAAGTGCCTCTAACATCATGGATCCCAATCATAATTATGGGGAGTTTATTATTTATGTAATTGCTTGGGGCAGAGATGCTATGTGTGAAGTCATTAACTCTTTATGTCGATTGCATGTTCCTGGAACTAGGAAGCTTCTATTATGTAGTTGTTATACTTTTGCAAATCTTTCTAATGATTTGCTTCCTTCAGCATTTGACATTTGTTATATTTGGTGGAAGTTCTAATATTTCTTCAAGTTTGTGACAATCTCTTGAGGAAATATAACGAATCCTTTGATGCTCGTGGAAAGACTAACAATTTCGGTCCCCAATAGATCTGTACTATGCAAAGTAAACACAAAAGTCAACATGGTAAAGAAATTTGATTCGAACAATTTAGAAGATTCTACACTTGTAATGCAGTGATTGAATTCGTTGGAGGTTGCAATTCATGTAGTTGTTCTCCAATATAATTTGTTGGACTCAATATGGACTGTCCATCATCCCCCCATCTTCTTCGCGAGATTTGGATAATAACCACGACGAAGCGCGCATAAATATTGCAACTCAATTAAACTTCTACACTCTTTGACAATCAATTCCTTCAGAATTGAGGTGCTTGAAAAATCCGGAATTTCTTTTAAGAATTTCCAATGAGTGAAACCCATAATCCTCAAATTCTGTAAAAGGAAAAAGAAACGAACCACAGCCCCCAAGAAGGGCAAAGCTAAAACAGAAACAAGAAAATGGCAGAATAGCTATATTTGTATAAATTCCATCCTGCTGTAAACTTAAGTTCCCTTCACTGAGGGATATGCAGCCCCACCTTTCTATTTCCTGGCCCCCATTCACAAGCCTGATAGAATTCTAAGCACACAGATGAGTGCTGAATTTTCTTTTTTTACAGTACTAGATTGCATCTAATAGAAACTTATTGTAACACCAGTAGATAACTTCCCTCTCAGATCTAAAAGCAAGGGCTTCTTTTGACATCAACCATAGCTACTGCTACAGCATCATATTTAGTTTTTTGGGCCAATGTCCTTTAGGGCAGAGATCTGCTTCTCCCCCATTGCAGACATAATGCTCAGCACGAGGTCCTCTCCTTCACCAAACCCATCTTTTATCCATTCACAGGAAATAAAAGACAAATATTAGTCTATACAGACACAAGAATAGAGAATCTATCCAAGGTCTGGACTCCTAAGCTTTTGATGAACAATCAATTTGCAAGGTTAACGAAAACCTTCTCAATGAGATAGATACCTGGCCGAGCAGATTGTCATCAGTGGGTAGCCTCAGATCATCCTTGGTGTCTCCATTATCCATTAAAAGACTCACCTACACGACAACAAGTGTTAATCTGTTTGACATCACTAAAATCGCTATTCCCAATTGATTGTTTGTTATCACATGACAGCATTGCCAAAAATTGGTGTAAAGTAAAGATAACTAAATAAAACTTACAAACCGTCTTCAGAGATATCAATCAACTGATAATCAGTGCGAGAAACATGAGGAACCTAGAAAAAGAAAGAATTAATGAAAATGATAAACAAGCAATGCACACCCGGAACAAAAGCACACTCACATGGTGAAAAAAATTAGAAATAGCTTACATCACAGTTGTGGGATGAAGGAACGATATCCTCAAGCTTCTTCCCATTAAATATGTCAATTCCCACAAAGTGGCAGTTTGCGTGTCTTTGAAGTGGAAACTTATACAACCTGGTTTCAAAAGCCCCACCATAGCAAGTAAAGTTTCATGTTATACTGGAAGCACAATGAGGTAATATCTACCAAATTTCTCTCCATTTGAAATAAAATAGATGTTTGTACAATATTAATTTTTCATGTTTTTACTTGCGAAAATCATTTTACTAACTAATTCATGTCATAGGAAAAAAAATGAAATCACAAGCTAATATAAGTATATAGCACAACCAGGGAAAAAGTTATCATTCATACCACAAGGAGGAAAAAAAGAAGTGTTTGCATTTTGTTCAAGATCATCTGCAAGATATCGAAGTTGAATCTTCATTAGAATACACAACGAAAAAACCATCAGCATTAACTGCTCCAAGGAAACAACCGTAAGCTAGCTAATAATGATTAAGAGAATAGCAGCAGCAAGGCGAAGAACAATTCTAAGTACCATTAAGGAAACGATCAAATAGCAATACTTGGAAGTCCGTCTAAGAACGAATTCCAAGATTCAATTAGGGAGTTCTGAAACAAACAAAACCAGAGGCGAGATTGGTTCAGGCTTATTGAACAGAGGTGAGATGATTACGTGGAATCGTTTTAAATGGAGGATAAGTACACATATTGAGTATGACAGTGGGGGCAGTTGGTTCAGGCAGGTCCTACCTTTGCAATGAGTGTCTTTCAGGCTGTCTAAGAGATTGTGCAAAGAAAAAGAACATCCCTCCTGGTACAGCCTGTGGAGAATATATGTTTCTGGTAGATCCGGCGGAGAATCCGTTAATATGCATTGTTCATAGTGAACCCGATTTTTTTTCAAAATGAATGTACAAAACTTGAACACTCTAAAACTGTATCAAACAAATGAAAGGAGTTCACAAATACAGTAAAGATATAGAAAGCAAAGAAGTCATTTTTGTTCAGAAACAAACTGCATCAAAAATGAAGAAAAAAAAACAGATTAAATTCCAAATTCTAACCTCAAATTCAGCTCCGTCAGTCGTCTGAGAAGTAGAAATCACCTGCAAAGCTTTGACTGATCGATCGAAAAACTCATCATTCCATTAACAAGTCTACTAAAACAGAAGAGAGGCCAAAACAAGCATAACTGTACGCTGATCGTTCTTGGAGAACTGATGCGAAGAAAGAGGCAATAGGAATTCCAAACGAGACTCGAGAAACCACCCATTGAAACTATGAATTCTGCAATTATTATTTTCTACTAGTGTAACAGAACCATATTATAGTACCAGCTAGTAATCAAAAGATGCATCTAAAATATCTAGAAATTCTGCCGGCATACTCTGTCCTGTTCCCGAATAGCCTCCACAAATGAACTCACAGATGATGAAGCTTCTGACCTGTTGCTTGTTTGAGCTCCACTTGTGGATCCAAAATCAAATGTCTCAAAACCACCCTCATGTCCAACTCAATTTAGGCCATTATAATTCCCAGTATCATAGTTTAACTGGGGTATTTGCTCGAGAGTTGACGGGTAATTGGTTGGCGATGAGACTCCCTTGACGTAGAGATCTTGTTGTTCCTGAAAGCCCGGACAGGGAACAAGTTCGTTGAGGAAGTCACTCCAATCGAAGGAAGAAGATGGTGTGATTTGTGCGTGAGATGGCTGGCAAGAATACGATTGTGGCGAGCCTAACTATGTTGTATTTGAATTGCCCAAGTCTTGAGAGAGTCTCTTGTGTTGTGGGTACCCATTGAATTCCAACTTGCTGTCTTCATCATCTCGACGTCTCTTAGAAAGCTGGATACCATTCGATGAATCTACTGAGCACTCCCCAACTGTTAAATTCTCATTCTCTTCATGCTTATAGACTATGTGAACTCCGCAACTTTTAAACATCACTTTATAAGAATCACAACAAAATCTAAACCTCAGATTGTCTTCTGTTGGGTACCGCAGCAATTGCTCGATGCAATCTGGAAACGAGTAATTTAGATATACATGATCCGAGCCTCCATATAAGTAAAACCTCGCTTCTACAAGCATGTTACCATTTATAGAAACACAAATACCGGAGAAGGGCCCCAAGGGGTAATCCGGGTCGGATCCAAGAACAGCACAAAAAACAATACCTATGATCTCTTCCAAATACAAGGGACCACTAATATCCAATTCACAAGAATCATCACCATTTGAAATCTCCTTAGTATGGCTAAACCAATCTGGAATCTTATTCCCTGGAAATATAATACCACATGAATGGTCTTGAATATGTTCCTGTTAAACATGTACCACCTATTTTCATGAACACAAAGCAATTTGTAAACACAAACACCTACAAAAAAAAAAAATGCAGAGAGAAATACAGACATACCTCAACAAATGAAGGATTTGGCACTTGACTCCCTATATTTGCTACCAATTTATGGCAATCGGACAAGTCAATCCATCTTAGCTCTCGCAAGCCACAGGATGTATAGAATTGAAATTTTGTTGATACTTCTGGGAATCGTTCCAAGGAGAAACACTCTCTGACATATAGCTCTTGTATATTTGGTGGAAGATGTAGAATTTCTTGAAGTTTCTCACAATGGCACAATCTGAGAATCCTCAATTCAACATATATTTTCATTGTTGGGGGAAGGCTGACAACAGCACTCCAAGATAGATCAAACTCTTGCAAAGTGGTTGTGCTATAAATAGAGAAGTCGTCAAGATACCAATAAAGCGACGACAAGAGTTGTCGTTGTAATTCAGCACTTGATTCTGGTTCAGACCTCTTAATCGTTCTGGATAATGTTATTTGTGAATCGTTAAGACATGTGGAGTACCCAATGGATAGACCTATTTCTTCTTTTGCAAGATTTGTAAAATTTTCTAGAGAAAGACACTTTAGATGTTGCGAGTGAGAAACGCTGATTGGGAGACGCATCAGGTCCTTGCAGCATCCATGAATACAGTCACTGAGACAACTTAGCACCTTTAGATTTTGCAACTGATGAATGCTACTAGGAAGACGCATAAGTTTTGTGCATTGCCCCAAAAGTAACTCTTTAAGCGCAGGAGTGAGGTATCCAATGGATGAAGGCAATTCTTTTATTGGAGTGCCCCATAATGAGATGAAACATAAATATTCCATTATACACTCAATTTTTGGAAAGGTTTGAAGTTTTGAGCAATTAAAAAGTGTAAGGACTTCTAGAGATCTCAACTTGAGACGCCTTGGAAAACTCTTCATGTTGGAGCATTGATAAAGACGCAAACGAGCAAGCTTATCTAGGAATCCAACAGAATCATGAACTTCGACTAAATTTTCACAATCCATAATATCCAATTCCTTTAAACTTGAGCAACTCGAAAGATTTGAGATTTTGGTTAGGAACTTACACTCAAAAAATCTCATTCTCGTCAAGTTCTGTTGAAAAATAACAAATATGTATATTAACCCTGAGGAAGTTTACATCACAAGTTTAAAGAAGGAAATATTGAAAGTAATAACTGTACCTTAAATTGCCCGCTAATCTCCTGGATGCGGCCTCTATATAGTTTGAAATCAAATAGCTTCTCTCCACGGAAATTAGATGGCAAAGATTGTAAAGGACAATTTGACCAATCAAGCACTCTTAATTCATTAGAAAGATAATCAAGTGATCTTCCAGAAAAGTATGCACCATGGCTTTTAAAAAATCTGAGTCTTTTCATCTTTGCAAATGATTTGGGACTCAAGCGTATCATGTCATGATCATTGCTCTCAGGCAGAATCACTTCTATCCCCTCCACATTGTTTGTTCCCTAATAAGACAATTCATAAATTTGCCAGTAATGTCAGATCGTTAAAATCTTTATTTATAAGCACTTGTTAAAATTATAATATCAAAACTATAATATCCATTATTATCCAAAAGTATTTAATCACCTTCAAAATTTCTCTTTTTTCAAATTTACTTGACATTATTAACTATTCACTCATATAAGATAAGGCAATATACTCATGATTAAAAAAACTCATTCTTGTATTTGAAAAGGGATGATTATATATATTTAAAGACGTTGGTTGAAGGACAATGATTCCCCTAATTAGTTAAATACATTACTTTAGGCTGGAAATATAAAGAAAGACCACATTATTTATCGATACATATATGATATTTTATTTAATATGCACTTCTTTACCATAATTTGTTATGAAAAGAAATCAACACTTTTCATGTAAGTTTTACCAATAAAAAGTGTTCAATTGAAAGAGCTTTTAATCTAAGAACTTACAGTATTTTCCTCTAGTACATGGCGAATATCTTCATGAAACCATAATCTACTACGTGCGCCTGGTTCTTTAGGTGATTCCTTTCGGACAATTTCTCTTCCCATGTCTTGTAGCAAGTCATGCATCCACAATGTATTGTAAGTAGTAATTGTAATGAGACATTTATCTATAAGCCTTTTGATACCATTCTCCGGAGAGAAACCACAGCTATCTAATATTTCAACGACATGATCCAGGTATTGTCCATTGAAAAAAAAGGCAATATCGAGGAAAATCTCCTTCTCATTATCATCCAATCCATCGTAACTTATACAAAGTACTTTTTGAATATTTTTGCTAGGAATTCGTTTATACTTATCCAATGTACTTCTCCAATAATTTATATTCTGACCCCTTAAATCTGAGCCTAGCACTGTTAAAACTAGTGGAAGGCCCTCAGCATATTGCATTACTTGCTTAGGGAGTTCCACGTAATCTTCAATTGGTTTGTCTTCCTCAAAAGCATGCCAACTAAAGAGCTCAAGAGCTTCATTATGGTCCAATCTCTTTACTTCATATTTTGAATCAACTTTAGATATATTTAATAAATGTTGATCTCTTGTTGTTATGATGATTCTACTTCCTGAACCAAACCAATCACGAGCTCCAGCCAATGTTTCTAGTTGAACCAAGTCATCCACATCATCAAGAATTAGGAGAACTCTTTTAAAGCAAAGTCTATGCCTAATTACATTGATGCCTTTTTCAGTATCATGACATTCCAAACTTATTCCCAAAGTCTCATAAAGAAGTGTCTTTTGTAGCTGGATCAGACCTCCTACTTTTGAAGTTTCTCTAATGTTTTTCAAGAAACAACTTCCTTCAAATTGGTAAGAAATCCTGTTATAGACCTCTTTTGAAATAGTTGTCTTACCAATTCCACCGGTTCCAAATATCCCTATCGTGCATATAATATCATTCCTTCCCATATTTAAATGTTGAAAAATGTCTCGTACGCGGGACTCTATTCCAACTGGATGCTTAGCAACCTTAAGAAATGTACGATTTACCATTATTGAATCCACCCATTTAATGATATCTTGAATAAACTCTGATTCATTCCTATCAATATATAAAACAAAAGAAATTTAAAGAGTTAAGACTTGTCACATAAATACACACATAAAGATGATTTAGTAACAATATCATTTTTTCTTTCTCTCCATTACAAAATGACAGTAGTAGATTACCATGTCAAAGATAACCTTTCTTATTCCTCGTGCTCTTCTCCGACTTACATTATTCATTCTTCATATGAATTATTAAACATTTTAACTACTTTTTTGTTCCGTTCTCGAATTTAACCCTCCCTTAATTTTGATAAGATTTCAATTCGTATTATTTCACTTCTTTTATTATGTTTCTCGTATAAACATCATGCGAAATTATTGTGGTAGTATGATATTAAATCCCTCAGTAAGAAAATATTTCTATTTTAAGTATGATATGCATAAAACTCAATGCCGAAAAAACTAATAAATATCAAATAGTTTGGATGGCACCATATGATCTTCACAGATTTGCAAACTCCCAGATCTGGGATTTGTCGAAATTTTCCCCATAAACTTCTCTTTAACATCATATATAAACATATATATATATATATATATAAGCACAGCTCATAAGAAGTACCTGTCCCCTAATTCGAGTCCGGACAAATTGGCTACTTTTTCCAAAGCTGCCTCCCACTTTGTGACCTTTACTTCATCCTTCAACTTATATCTAAGTTTGGCGAATGCTTCTCCAAAACTCCCTTTTTGATGTCGTACCTCTGACGGATCTACATCGTAGAACAAGGGAAAAATAATTTGTTTTACCATTTCCTTACACTCGAGGATCTTCAATAGCTCATCTAAACACCATCGAGACTCTGCATAGTTCTTAGAGAGTACAATGATAGAAATCATTGATCCTTCAATTGCTTTGGAAAGTTCTGACGAAATTTCCTCTCCTCTTTCGAGATTGTTGTCTATATAAGTGTTGATTCCCCTTTGATGCAAAGCATGGTATAGATGAGAAATAAAGTTTTGGCGAACATCCTCACCTCTAAAACTCAAGAATACATCGTGAGTCCATCTACGAATGGAAGAAGAAGAGAATGAGAGAGAGGAAGAAGCTCCTAACTGAAAGGCCATGGAAGAAGAAGTGCTCATCCTCTGATCTGTATGCGAGATTAATTAGTATTCACCAAGAGGTCCAATTATAGAGTACTTATTGCAAATAAATAATAATAGAGAAGTGGGTCAAACTTCTCGTCAACTACTCATCTTAGGATATACCAATGCTCTCAGCCTCTCATCTTAGGATATACCAAAAGTCTAAAGTCTATTGAATATCAACGGTTTTGAACTTAAGTCAACTTGCACCTATTTATACGGTTTTGACCAAAATGGCTTCAACGTAAAGCAAACGTCCAGGATACGTACCCACTTATAATTTGTCTCATTAATTTGATAAAAGTTGGTAAGATAAGGATCAGTAAAAGTTCAAAGTTCAAAGGCAAACCACAACTACTAATTTACTTTTTAACCCAAATTATGGAACTTTTTATTCCTAGGCAAGACTTTGATCATGCATCTACAAATCCAAACAAATAACCATTTAACTAGTTTTTTGCCTCCCTTTTTTTTTATAATAATTTTTACAAATCCACACCCCCTAAACTTGACTTCCTATATACCATGCACCTTAATTCTTTTGCCTCTCATGCACCTTAATTCTTTTGAGAAAGCTGATCTTTGTCGACATGACGCAAATCTGTCTTAATTATCTTCTTCCAAGTACAAATTTAAATGAAGTTGCGTGGGAATTAAGTTTCTTGCTAAGCCAACTTGCAATACCATTTAAGTCCTTCCACGTAAATTAAACAAACGTCGAAATCAAACACCGGCCATTAAGATTGCTCTATTGAATTTCTTGTATGAACTTTAGACTTTTGGGATTTCTTGACGTGGGAGCATTGATGATTTATCACATCAAAGGAAATTAATTAGGACGTTGGCGCCCCAAAAAATTAAATATGATGCTGTAGCAGTACAAGCTATGGCTGATGTCGAAAGAAGCCATAGCTTTTACATCTGATCAGAGGAAAGTTATATATCCACTGGTGTTACAATAAATTTCTATATTATGCAATCTAGCATTGTAAAAAAATAAAATTCAGCACTCATCTGTGTGCTTAAAATCCTATCAAAGTATCAAGCATGTGAATGGGGGAAATAGAAAGGAGGCGCTGCTTAATGCTTATGAGTAATGTTATGTGCAGTCATGGAGTACGTAAGCCCCATGCAGTTATTTTGAAAAGAGTGTGGTCCACTATTAAAAAATTAATTTTTTTTTTTCATGTGTGGACCCAATATTTATTCATTTTTTTCAAAGTGATTGCGCAGCGCTTGTGCACTCACGACTGCAACTATCATTTCTCAATAATACTTATTCTTCAGTGAAGGAAACTTGAGTTTACAGCAAGATGGAATTTATATAAATATAAGTATTCTGCCATATTCTTGTTTCTGTTTTTTGTTTTTTTTTTTCCCGAAAAATGCTATTTATTTTTAAAACTTTACGTGCATAAATATAATCATATATGTTGCCATGTAGCTATAAAAATTATGAAGATTTTGAAATTCGAATAAATTTTTTTTTTTGATAAAATAGATGTAGATATTCAATACGTATAATATTGTATATAAAGTTTTACGTATATATAGCACTATTTTTTTTCTTAATCTTAAAATACTACAATGTTTTAATTTAGCTTAGTACGGCCATACTTCCCAACTTTAGCTATGGCCCAGCTGGAAATTCAGAAGAAAATTTCAGCTGGTTTACCGGCCATATTTGCGTATTTATTTTTGGTGTGTTTACTAGGATTTTTCTATCTTTGGTAAAAATATGATACTTTCGAATTACAGCTATTACAGCTTTACTTGTAGGTTGATTTCGACATTCTTGAGTTTTAATCATTTTGAATTGAACATTAAAATGGGATAGCTGAATGGATAAATATGACTCTTTTGGAAAGAGCCCGGAGTATGCTTTCCAATGTAGGCTTGTCTAAGGATTTATGGGTTGAGGTAGTCAACACCGCATGCTTTCTGGTTAACCGCTCTCCAGCCACATATATACGTTTGAAAACAATAAATGAGGTATGGTTTCATACTCCTGTTGATTATTCAAATTTGAAAATTTTTTGTTATCCTGCATATTTTCATGTTAATGATGGAAAACTTGAGTTAAGGGTCAAAGAAGGGCATATTCATTGGATATGCCTGTGATGTGAAGGGATTTAGGTTGTAGTGTACTAATCCTAAATCACCTAGGTTTGTAAGCGAACTTATTAATGTTGCTTAATTAATGTAGTCTGGATGGGTAGCATACACGCGCGCACACACCATGCACCAAACCTCCATATATATATCAACAGTAATTGGACATATTACTCTCAAATCTCAAGCTGGGCGAATATTCCCTACAGACAGTTGGATGCATTTATATTAGGTTCAACTATTTTTCCTCCAAGTTAATTTATCTTTTCTATCGTCAAGGGCTTATGTTAGATGAGATTAGAGATGAAGTTGGTCAAGTATTTCTCTTGTCCTATTGTACTAAGCCATATGGCCGGGTAGATAATTAAGGTAATGGTTGATGCATGACACATGGAACATTGGTGGTAAAATCGTTTTCTTTAGTTTCAAGCCTCTTATTTCAAAATATTTTTTGTTTTGTGTTCTTTCCAAAGGACACGTAAGGATGGAGTATTATTCTTATCTTATTATCTGTGTGTTTGTCATGATATTGAGGACTAGTTTAGATTTAGAGATAAGATAAGATGATTTTAGATGAAAGATGAAAGTTAAAAAAATATATATATATTGTTAGAATATTATTTTTTAATATTATTATTGTTTTGGGATTTGAAAAAGTTAAATTATTTATTATATTTTATGTGAAAATTTAATAAAATTGTAATGCTGAGATAAGAGGTACTAATCATAGAATAACAAAACAAGTCAAACTTTCCCTCAAATTTTTTCTAAGTTTCTTCAGAAATGAGAGGCAGCCAAAAACTACAATCAATGGGAAAGATAAGCATGTGGTTCTCATGAGCATAAGGATAAAGGAAATGAGAGGCAACCAAAAACTATCTCCATCTTCCTGGCTTTAGTGACTCTTTGGGTGGACATAAATATTTGCGAGGACATGTGCAGCATAGAATCCTGTTTTGAAGATGAGATGTTTAGACACGCAAATAGGTGGGAAAGTCGTGGATGGTATGGTACTGGTCTTCGACTTTAAGCATGATGTGGCCCAAAAGAACGTAGAAATTACGGCATTAATTTAGGACACAGAAAACGGGTTGGAAAGTCATTGATGGTATGATCACTTCAAACATCATATGGCCCAGAAGGACAGACATTACAAGGATGAACCATCTAGCAACCTTCAATACACCTTATAGCGTCAGTAGTAATCTAGTGACAGTTCGGTCAAAATTTGATTAAAAAATTTATTTTTATAAATTTAACAATATCAAATAATAAAATCTCTAAATATATTATTATTCTATTAAAATATTAATTTTAACTTTTTAATTTATTTTAATTTTAACTATAATTTAAATATTCATTCGTTATTAAAAAATTCACATTAATTTTTTTTTTAAAAGGAAAATGGCACTTTCATTCATAGAAGCTAAGTGCGTGCCACTATGTTACAGGTCCTGCTAATATGTTGGACAGACCAATGAACAATAATTGTAAAAGAACTTTGGCATGACTAACAAAAAGGCCTGCTTCTGACCATGACTCATCTTCTTTTTAAATAGCTTTGACCACTTGAAGTGAATCACCTTCCAATATATAATACTATTGAGACCCAGTTGTAGACCAAATTTGACTACCTCAATTGCA
Organism: Juglans regia; assembly: GCF_001411555.2. Classification (NCBI taxonomy): domain Eukaryota; kingdom Viridiplantae; phylum Streptophyta; class Magnoliopsida; order Fagales; family Juglandaceae; genus Juglans; species Juglans regia. The sequence goes on from NC_049906.1 coordinate 36,495,556, forward strand.
CCAGCAGCTTCTGCCAGTAAAGGGTCCGAAAACAAAGCCAATTTGTAGCTCATTGTAGCAGACACCAGTCCTTGATCATCCCTCACTATGATGCCAATCCCCACATGACTATTCGCTTTATCCACGGCTGCATCCTAGATGATCTTGAAAGAATCCTGAGGAGGAGGTAACCACCTGTCACCTGTTGTGCTGCAATTGTTATGTTATTATTGCAATGAAAAATGGAACCATACTCCCTTATGTAAAAGCCCTAAAGTGTATTTGCTACAAGGGGTTGAGGATATTGAAGAAGAAAAGCATGAGGAAGTCTATTTTGATTCTAAATAAACTGAGGAAGGTGGAATTCATACAATGGTTGAACGGGAACCATAAATATCCATCGCCTATGGCGCCCCCGACCCCCATATGAGGAAAACACGGGAATCGAGATGTCGGGATGATGACAACACGGTCACACATCCCAACGAAAGTGCCAAGTGTGTGTACATGCGACAGTGTACAATAACAACGCAGCGGATAATTAAGTCTACTAAGTACCAGAATTTAAATACAAGTAAACATCAGTGAAGTTTAAAAAGTAGTTATACAGTCATCCAAAATAAAGTTTAACACATGTCCCAAAATACAAATAAGTAAAATAAAATAACAAAGCCAGTGATCCCAGATCACTCCTCAGGCAGAGCCGTCTCCTCAGGCTCGCCCTCCTCCTCTTCATCTGCATCAAAATCTGCGTTACCACAGCATGGTACCGCAGGTAAGTATAACCCAAATAATCCTCAGGAATAAAAATGCATTAATGCAACCAACATGTATGCATATGAAAAAATATGCATTTTTCCTCAAAACATCATTTTCCTCGAAAATGATTATTTTCCAACACACGCCAAAATCCCAATTGGCCCAAAAATAATCAGTAAAACATTTTTCCAGAAAATGGTTTACACAAAATCCAACACACGCTATTTTCTCAGAAAACAGTCCATTTTTAATGTATGCACCATGATCTCCCCTATGGGTCATCCACACACCCTGGCTTCGTAGCGATGCCCACTTCCGCGCCCAACACGTACATGGGAAAACATCCACTACACAACGAGCGATGCCCAGTTCTGCGCTCAGCGCGTACGTAGCCAAGCATCCTCTAGTCCCCGCCAGCAGAAGGACCACGGAGTCGGCACGAATCTCTCGTCCGATCCCATTGTCGCCCAGCGACAATCCAGGGGACGTTACTCAGTATATTCCGCTCCCGAGTAACCAGAGGAGCTCCACCGAGATAATACCCCATCTCGGCTTGGGGTTCTTGATACACACGCACCCAAAAATCCTTTCATATGAAAACCCAGTTTTCAATAAACACATGAACATAAATGCAATACACGAAAACACAGTTTCCTTTACAAACATGATCATGCATGAAATTATGAAATGTACATGTACCAACTCTAATCCACAACCATCAATAACCAATCCAATCAAATCCAACCAAACAACTCCAATCACCAATCCATCCAACCCCCGTACTCTTCGGACTCAGTCCGGCAAAACCAATCAACAGTTCAAATACAGTGTAATGTGTTAGTGCAAAAATACGTTAAATTCACAAGAATTCTTTGAAAAATACTTACAGTGCAATATAGCAATTTTCGAAAGATCACGAAGTTGAAAAAGGCGACGTCTAAGCAACACCACAGTGTAAAATACACTGTGGCCGTGGGTCACAGATACCCACTTTTCAACGAAGACAAACGAAGACCCAAAATTGATAGAGTATGGCCTAGGGAGGTCGGTGAAGCTAGTGGTGGTGAAGGTTGGCCGTGGGTGGCGGCACAATGGGCGGTAGAAGACCAAATACCCAAATCGAAAATGTGGATGGTGGAGCTTCACTGGTGACGGATCGGAGGTGGGGTTGGGTCCATTGGGTTGCCAAGAGGTCGAGGATGAAGTGGTGTGAAGATGGTGGCCAATGGTGGTGCGACGGCGGCGCTGGAGCGAAAGTGACGCCGCGGCTTTGAAGGGCTACTGGTGGTTAACGGCGGCGCGAATGGAGGTGAGGTTGGTGGGGTAAGGTCGCCGGCGGCTGGGGAACCAAATGGGGTGGGCGGTGACGGTCACGGCGGCACGACGGCGGCGGGTTGGGTTGGGTATGGGCGAAGGACGCACGGGAGAGAGGGAGAGCGGGCTGGGTCGCGCGGGAGATGGCCGAAGGAGAAATAAGGGGGAAAGAGAAAAGAAAGAGAAAAGAAATGGAGGAAAAGAAAAATAGAGAGAAAAGAAATGAGGTCCAATTCTCATAACTTAGGTCACAAAAATGATCCAACGGAAACGATTTCAAAACCTCAAGTTAAATAAAATAATTTAAACGTAATGGTAAAGTCAAATTGAAATAATTAAATCACACAGTAATTAATTAAATATGAAAAGCAATTTAAATGCACAACAATAAATAAATATTAAGAAAGCACATAAAAATTTAATTTTCACCAAATTAAAAATCCTAAAAATAACCCAATTAAAAATTCAATAATTTTAAAATAAGAGAATAAATTTTGAATAAAATAAAAATAATCATTCAATAAAAATACACTAAAATACGGGGTGTTACACATGCCATGGCTGAAACACTCACTCCGAATACTATTAGGTTTTTGTGCATAATCAAGGGTGGATTGGTGGTGTTGAACGTTTAGAGTTAAAGCAGTAGAGAAATGATAGTTGGAGTCGTGAGTACGCAAGCGCCGTGTCACTTTGAGAAAAATGAATAAATACGGGACCCACATGAAAAAAAATTAAATTTTTAATAGTGGACTACACTCGTGCATTCCATAACTGTACATAGCATTACTCATAGTTAAAAGAGGTTGAACTCGTAAAATGTCGAGTCAAGGGATTCAACGTAAACAAGAAGTTTTTTAGGCCCAAAACCAATGACCCAAGCCATCTATCATAAATTAGATGAAATAAACCCAAGAACTGCCTCTAATATCATGGATCTAAATCATAATTCCCATATAATTCTCATATATTTATTTGGATGGAAGAAGTTGAAGAGGACAAGAGCATGGAAGAAGCTCCTTGTATGGCCAAGGAAGAAGTGATCATCATATTTACTTTTGTAGTGTTGTAAGAGAGATCTGAAAAACAAAAGGCTCCGTATTTTTGGGATTCCTGTTTTGGCTTTTTATGCATTTTTGTGTCTAGGGTTTTTCATGGCAGCTTCTGCCGCCCCCTGGTGGGTCCTACACCAGTGGGGTCTCTTTCTGAGGGTGTTGTTGGTCCAAAAACGTTTGCCCATGCATTACGTGCGGTATCTTCTTCTTCTTCGTATAAACTTCCTATGTTGTATGCTGTTGATGTGGATAGGGAAGTTGGGTTCATTTTTTCTGAGATAGAGATGAATAAAGCGGCAGAGGATTTTCGATATGCGTTGGTTATGAAGTTTCTACGTTCCAGGCCCTCCATTGACGTGATCAGATTGTCGATTATCAAGGCGTGGGGTTTGTCGGAGATACCAACTATTAGTTTCATGGATGACTTCCATGTGTTGATTCTAATGAGGAGCAAGAGAGATTTTCTACATGGATGGGCCCGAGAAGGCAGGGTTTTGGCTGGGAGTTCTTTTCGTATCTTCCACTGGACGAAGGATTTTAATATGAACAAGGAGCCATCTCTGGCCCCTCAATGGATTTTTCGTCCAGGTCTTCCGATGCATATGTATAGATCTGACTGCTTATAGATTCTAGCTACGAGGTTTGGGCGGTATCTAAGAACAGACAATGCTATGATAAATCAAACTCGGGCTACAGGTGCAAGGCTGTGTGTCGAGGTGGATCTATTGGCAGACCAGGTGGAGCGGTTCCCGATTGTTGTCTCTGCAAGCCACAAAATCTAGAAGGAAGTAAGGTATGAAAAACAAGGCTTTTATTGTGATAAATGCCATAGACAAGGGCATTCAAAGGTGGTATGTCGACCGGGGAGAAGAAAAGAAAAGCAAGTGTTATTGGAAATCATAAGGAACGAATGGTCCTCTGCAAGAAGTTTGGTGGATGAAAAAAACAAACCAAGTAGAGGTGGTTGTTAGGGAGAATGATAAGGAGGATCATGGAAATTCAAAGGATTTATGTAAACATGATAGTGCGGAACAAAGCAGTCTTGTTGGAAAACAAAATGGTGAAGGTGATATTGATTTGGCTGTTGTCGCTGTCAACATGACTGATCCTTAGAGGGAAGTGGAAGAAGGGGAAATAGAGGGTAATGATCTTGTGGGATCAGGGGCTGTGCTTGAGGAGCATCAAGGGGACAAGCATGTGGAAGAACCTGCTGTTGAAATTGTGCAGGTTGATAATATCAGTGTTGGTCAATGTTTGGCTGTACAGGAGGCCGATTTGTTGCTAGTAGAAGGACATGAGATGGTGCGAGATCTACCATCGTAGCTTCATGATGTGGTTTCAGAAATATTGGAAGAAGAATGTCGGTTTCCAAACTCGCATGTGCTTCATGAGTGTGAATCTGATCGGGAAAATGAGGTAAGTGCGCTAGAGAAATTAGCTTTGGAAAAAGGCTCTAGTTCGGATAAGGAGTTGCAGGTTCACTTCACAAAACCGAATGCTAATGGGCAAAGCGTGAAGAAATCTCATCGGATGGTCACCCATCCAAATAAACTCAATTTATGATTAATACAATTTTAGTTTGGAACATGAGGGGGTTGGGTTCATCAAGAAGTTGGTTAAAGAAGCTTGTGAGAGAATTGGCACCTTCTATTGTGGTTCTTTCTAAACCATTCGCTGAGGAGAATATAATGCTTAAATGGGTGAGTTTTTTGAGTTTTCCAAACTATTGTGCCAATGATTCTGTGGGGGGGAAGATTTGGATTGTTTGGAGTGAGGAAGTGAAGTTTGAGGTGTTCCATATGTCTGATCAACTCTTTTCTGGGTTTTTTAGATTTGATGAAGAGAAGATTGTTTTGATGTCTTTTGTCTATGCAAAATGCCGCCAACCTTATCACTGAGAGCTCTGGAGGGATCTGGTGCTGGCTAAGAGGGAGGATATTCCGTGGTTAGTAGCGGGTGACTTTAACATTATATGGGATGATACTGAATGCATGGGTGGTAATCCGAGGCCTTTATTGGCTATGGAGGAGTTCAACTCTTGTCTGGACAGTTGTGGTCTCCTGGATATTGGATTGAGTGGAAGGAACATGTCTTGGCGTAATGGACATGAAGGCTCATTTAGAAGCTGGGCAAAGCTGGATCGAGCTCTATCAAATGCGGCTCTTTTGTAGAATTTTCCAGATACTTTTTTTAAGTATGGCAAACGAAAGTCTTCGGATCATAACCCTGTGATAATTTGGTTTCAAAGGGAGGTCTAATATGGACCTTCACCTTTTAGATTCCAAAATATGTGGTGCACTCATTCTGATTTTTGAAAATGTGTTGAGGATGCCTGGAGGGATGATGTTCAGGGCACAGGTTTAGTTCGTTTAGCGGCAAAGCTCAAAAGAGCTAAGTTGGCCATCTGAATCTGGAACCGGCAGATCTTTGGGCGTGTTGATCACATCATTAAGAGACTAGAGGAATGCATGGAATGATTGGAGGTCCAACTTCAGGGAGGGCACTCATCAGAATTAGAGGAAGAATTTTTTTCTCATGAAATTAGAGCTGGAAGCCTGGGAAAAGAGAGAGGAAATTCGTATAGCTCAGCAGGCCAAAAAGAAATGGTTAGTGGAAGGGGATAATAATTCTAGATTTTTTCATGCTTTTGTGAATCAAAGGAGGAAAAAGTCCTTTATTACCTCTTTGTCATAGACGGATGGGGAAGTTCCTGAGTCTCTCGAAGTTGTACATGAGGGTGTTGTGCGTTACTTCCATGCCTTTTTAACTGGAGTTGGGCCTAGTGGAAGAGCAAAAATAGGTGATATTGTTTTTCCTGTAATTTGTGAGGAAGAAAATCTGGTCTTATGTAGTGCTCCTATGGAGGTGGAGGTAAGAAATGATATTCTTTCTATCCCTAGATAGAGTAGCCCAGGTCTGGATGAATTTGGTTTGGAGTTTTTGCATGATTATTGGGACATTGTCAAAGAGGAGGTTATTGAGGCAGCCAGGGGTTTTTTTAATGGTTCTCCTTTGCCAAGATTTTACTCTGCATCTTATATTGTGCTCATTCCAAAGGTTCCAAATCCATAAAGCTTTGATAAATTCAGGCCCATTAGCCTTTGCAGTGCTATTCATAAAATTTTTTCTAAGATTCTTGTTGCGTGCATGACGGGCTTATTATCTAGAATGATATCTCCAGAACAAGGAGCTTTCATTCCAGGTAGAAGCATTTTTTAGAATATCACTTTAGCATAGGAAATGGTTCAATCGTTGCACAAGAATTCTAATAGTGGAAATATGATGTTGAAGGTTGATATAACTAAGGCCTATGATAAGGTGGATTGGGCCTTTTTAAACTCGGTTTTGAAGGGATTTGGTTTTTCCATGCATGTTTCTCGGTTGGTGGCGGAATGTGTTTCTTCCCCTTGGTTTTCCATACTGATGAACGAAACTTACAAAGGTTTTTTCAAACCTACCCGTGGCCTTCACCAAGGGGATCCCTTATCTCCTTATCTCTTTATTATTGTACAGGAAGTTCTCTCTCATCTTATTAAGAAGGATTTTGCGGAGGGCAAAATAGGGGCTTTCCATCATCCTCGAGGGGCGCCATTGGTGTCTCATCTTCTCTATGCAGATGATATTTTAATTTTTACAAATGGGAAAAAGAGGTCTATTCAAATGCTCATCAAAATGCTGAAGCAGTATGAGGACTGGTCGGGGCAATTGATTAGCAAAGAGAAATCAAGTATTTTTTTTGTCAAGGCGTATTGCTTATGCTAGGAAGCACAATTTATTACGGATGACAGGCTTTGTTGAAGGAGTTTTCCCTGCTACATATCTTGGTGTTCCTCTTGTCTCGGGACGACTAACTGCTCGAACATTAGAGCCGCTAGTGTCAAAAGTTCGAAATAAGGTGGCTGGATGGAAATTAAAGCTTTTATCTCAAGGGGGCGGGCTCACTTTGATCAAACATGTTCTATCATCGATGCCGATTCATCAACTGGTAGTTGGATATTTCCAAAGTACTTTTCACTAAGATAAACTCTATGCTTGCTACTTTTTTCTAGGGTGGAAATAATAGCAGAGGGAAGAGGAAATGGTGTTCCTGGTCTAAATGTTGCAAGCCTATTTATGAGAGAGGATTGGGAATTAGAGATCTTGTTGAAGTGGAAAAATCTCTGCATATGAAGTTTGTGTGGCGCACGTTGACAGTTGATAACTTGTGGACTAAATTCTTTAAGACTAGGTATTTGAAAAATGGCCAACATTTATGGGAGGTAAATCCAAATAGGGGCTCTCGGTTTTGGCGTTCTATTATTCGAGTTATGCTCGAAGTTCTAGAACATGTTAGGTGTCGAATTGAGGAAGGAAAATCCTCCTTTTGGTTTGATCGTTGGCTAGCCTCGAGTCAGCTATGTGCACAGGTTCAAGAAGTGACAAATAACAAGCTACAGGTTTGGGAGTGCTGGGATAGAGATGGGTGGAATGTTAACATGTTAAAGGATTTGTTGGGAGAAGAACAGGCTAATGTAGTGATAAGCTCAGCTTTATCTTGCAAGAAGGGGTTGGATATTCCCATCTGGGAGCCGTCGATAGATGGTAAATTTACTAAGGCAAGTGCTTGGGAGGTTGTTCATGATCGTAGAGAGGAGGATCTGAGGTTAAAATGGTTTTGGCATCCTCTGCTCCGAAGCGTGTTTGTATTTGCATGTGGAAAGCTTGGTTCGCTTGTCATCCGGTTGATATGCGCATACAAGCAGTGGGAATTCAATTGGCCTCTAGGTGTAATTGCTGTCAAAATGGAAAAGTTGAATCTCTAGACCATGTTCTTTGCTTGGGATCAATTGCTCAGGAGGTTTGGAAAAAAGTAGGGGTGGCTTTGGGTATTAACTGTATGGCAATGAGAACATGGAAAGCCCGAACTATCTTATGGCTGAATTGTGCACGTCGAGCATCACAATATGGGATGTTGGTTAGTCTGCTTCCGAGCCTGATCACTTGGAAGTTATAGGGGCGTAGATGTAAGGCTCGGATAGAGTCTATTTATGAATCGGCGAATGGAGTATGGCTTGAAGTGAAATATTGGCTGCGAGCAATTTCGAAAAATATGAATGGAGGTGCTCTTCCATCCCGAACGGATATTCAGGTTCTTCATGCTTTGGATATTCCAACTAGATTTTGTATTAAGTGATCTCCATGTACAGTTAGATGGCATAAACCTGGGACAAGATGGGTTAAACTTAGTGTGGATGGAAGTTGTCGGGAGAATCCGGGGAATTGTGGGGGTGGCGGTGTTATAAGGGATGATAGAGGAGCATTTAAGGAGGCTTTTTCGTCGGTGCTTGGGCATGGAACAAATAATATGGCAGAGCTGAGAGCCCTCATTGCTGGGATAGAGCTATGCAAGGATCTTGGGTTTTATCAAATGGAGATTGAATGTGATTCTTCTTTGGTGGTCCATTGGCTTTCAAGGGGAAGTTGCTCAGCATGGTACCTCTGGGATTACTGGGACGAGCTTGTAGCAGCTTTGAGGGGAATTAACTTCTCGATTTCACATGTTTCTAGAGAGGCCAATCAAGTCGCGGACTTCTTTGCTAGACAAGGTGAAGCTAGTCTTTCTTGAAGGTATGGAGTTCAGGACGCTCTACCGCAGCAAGTAAGGGGCATGCTTAGGCTGGATGCATCAGGTCTCCCTTCCTTACATCTTTGAAGTTTTCAATTTTGAGGATAGATGCATCTCTAGTGCGCATACGCTAGTTGAGGTTTTTTCGTTTATTGGTTTGGTTATAAATAGGCTTGTTTAATAAATAAAAAAAACTGTATTGTTGTTACCTCGATATTCCTCCTCCATAAGTGAGAGTTTTTTAATAAACTTGGGACAAGACCACTATGTGTGTGGCTACCGGCTCTTTATTTAAAAAGAGAGAGAGAGAGAGAAGTGATCATCTCCTCTGTACTTGTGATAAATGTTCTCAAGAGAGGTGCAATTATAGAGAAGTGGGTCAAAGAAAGGAGAGAAGTGGGGATGTTCCTTTTTGTTTGTAAAATTGTAATTGTCACTATTTACAAGCGACGTTCCTGATCAAGTTGGTCCTTAACTTGATGAATTTGGTCTAAAGGATTGAGAAAATATGGAAAATGTGTTCCCCAATGAAACATTTTTGTGACTTTCCATGCGCTTTAACATGATTGATTCTATCTGAAAGCAGATCGAGTACTAGAAGTTGATAATAAACCTACTAGTTTAATTTTCTGTTATTCTTGCTAATGGTAATAAACAACTATTCTTGCTAAATCCCAGTACTGATTGTAAAAGAAAGGAATTAGCTAAAGGAGAGAGAAAAATAATTAGTTGGGCAAAGAGAATCCTAGTTGTGAATGTAAAACATGACAGGATGGGGCATGGCAGATGTGTATACAATATTAGGGAGGCCCAATCTTCACCTTCCTATATCTTGAGATAACAAGGAAGTCCATTATAAATTAGAAACTCAATAAGAAACTTATATTCAATGTGAGTCTCAACAATATAAAAAACAAGTGCCTGCGTTTGGAAACATAATTGTTCTTTGATATTTTCAAACTTTTTCTTTACTATTCAATATTATTCTCATACTATTTTATTATTATTCACAAACTATTTCGTTACTATTCATAGATATTCTGAAATATTCTAGCATCCAAACGGAATATTGGATATAGACTAGACCAGTCATTATTTGGTTTTTTGGTTCTCTTCAGTCATTTTTTATGGGCTTAGTTAACTTTTCGAAAAGAGAGTTGGGGTAGACTGAGTGCTACCCAAAATATGTTGGCAATCATGCAGAATGCATTGGCTTGGTTTTGTTTGTTTTGGGTTTTCTCTGAGTAGTTGAAAATATGGAACCCATACTTAAAACCAGCACAATATTTTGTTTCTAAACTAGATAACTGAAAAAATAGATATCTGGTTAATGGGTTGGAGTCATGATTTAGAAATCACACCTATACATCTAAGAAAGAATTGGAATCATGGTTAAAAACTGACATCCAAATAAAAAGAAGTATGAACTGCCCCAGGGGAAAAACATATAGTAGGTGAAATGACCTTTATAATGATTACAAGGAACTCCAATTGTAATCTTGATCAGTAATTTAAGAGTATAATGAATAAGTATGATAAATATCTATCGACTAATCATTTTGAAGTATATGCCACGTGACTTGAGCCTTTCTAGAGTCGCTACAACCAAAGTATACAAATAAAATCAAGTAAAATATTTTAGGATTGCACTTGGTGCTCATCTAGCTCTGGTGTTTGCTTTCAAGTAAATACAGAGGATGAACTTGGAGACAGTTTAAAAGAGTTTTAAAGCAAGACAAAAAAGGGAAACAAAAAGAGAAGCATAAGCCAGCTAAAATGGGAGACTGGCTTTGTGTGACCACATAAATATCAAAAGAAAACTCTCCTGCACAAGACAATGCAGGTGCTTGAAAAATCCGGAATTTCTTTCAGAGAATTTCCAATGAGTGAAAGCCATAATCCTCAAATTCTGTAAAAGGAAAAAGAAACGAACCACAGCCCCCAAGAAGGGCAAAGCTAAAACAGGAACAAGAAAATGGCAGAATAGTTACATTTATATAAATTCCATCCTGCTGTAAACTTAAGTTCCCTTCACTGAGGGATTTGCAGCCCCACCTTTCTATTTCCCGGCCCCCATTCACAAGCCTGATGGAATTCTAAGCACACAGATGAGTGCTGAATTTTGTTTTTTTACAATACTAGATTGCATCTAATAGAAACTTATTGCAACATCAGTAGATAACTTCCCTCTCAGATCTAAAAACAAGGGCTTCTTTTGACATCAGCCATAGCTACTGCTACAGCATCATATTTAGCTTTTTGGGCCAATGTCCTTAAGGGCACAGATCTGCTCCTCCCCCATTGCAGACATAACGCTCAGCACCAGGTCCTTTCCTTCACCAAACCCATCTTTTATCTATACACAGGAAATAAAAGACAAATATTAGTCTATACAGACACAAGAATAGAGAATCTATCCAAGGTCTGGACTCCTAAGCTTTTGATGAACAATCAATTTGCAAGGTTAATGAAAACCTTCTCAATGAGATAGATACCTGGCCGAGCAGATTGTCGTCAGTAGGAAGCCTCAGATCATCCTTGGTGTCTCCATTATCCATTAAAAGACTCACCTACACAACAAGAAGTCTTAATTTCGTTGACATCACTAAAATCGCTAGTACCAATTGATTGTTTGTTATCACATGACAGCATTGCCAAAAATTGGTACGTAAAGATTACTAAATAAAACTTACAAAACCGTCTTCAGAGATATCAATCAACTGATAATCAGTGCGAGAAACATGAGGAACCTGCAAAAAGAAAGAATTAATGAAAATGATAAACAAGCAATGTACACCCGGAACAAAAGCACACTCACATGGTGAAAAAAATTAGAAATAGCTTTACATCACAGTTGTGGGATGAAGGAACAATATCCTCAAGCTTCTTCCCATTAAATATGTCAATTCCCACAAAGTGGCACTTTGCATGTCCATGCTTGCCTGTCTTTGAAGTGGAAACTTCTACAACCTGGTTTCGAAAGCCCCACCATAGAAGAACAGCTCATGAGTTGAAAAGGCAACAAAAGTATGACAGCTTAAAATACACCTACATACTCCAGCCTCTTTCGTGCACAGATAGATAAAATGTGAAAGAATAAAACATGAAAGACGCTAGACAATATACAAAATTCATAGGTATATGAGGTACAACTATACTTGTATCTCAAATGAGTTTTACTATCAGTATTTTCAGATTCGTTGTTAATTTTTTTTCTCAATGGATGGCAACCGAATGCTTAAATAGTTAAATGCAATGCAAAGCACCAACATTGAAGTTCTGACAAGTTAAGGCTCATTACTGCCATCCAGATTTTAGCAAAATGTTGACCGCAAAACACACTCAATGGCAATTACTTCATGTAATTTTAATGCATGTGTCTTTCGGAAAGACTCGAACCATCAAACTTGTTCAACATGCAAAGCTCACACCTTCAAGACTCCATTCACAATTACCAAATTTGATATGAAGTAGACTTAGGGATCTCCATTAAGCCTCGAATATCATCACTAACGACGCAAAGACCCATGTACAAATCTGCTCAGATACGCATTTACCAAATTTTGACATAAAAATCCATAATTTAAGAAAAAGATTCTGTAAACGAGCCCACATGATCACTTCATTCAAACCAAAAGCCCACAAATTTATTAACTAACCAGAAATTACATGAAATCTATTCTTAGATCAAGAGATAATCTCCACACAATTTCTCCCCGTAAAAAAAAACCTAAAAAGAGTACCCAACAACTGATAAAGCACTAAATATCGTTAGACTAGAACAAACCCATCAAAGATCAGGTAGAATAACACAAGCCCAGATAAGAATTCCTCAAAGTAAACAAAGAAAAAAAAAAATAGAGAGAACCTTGCAAGGCCTGTTCTTGATGACGATATAGCCATTCTTACGAATGGTACCAGCTTGCTGGGGGTAGGTCTTTGACGCTCCTGCGTCGCCCTTAGACTCAAAATGGTGCTCTTCCGAGTCCGACATTTTTCCGAACTCTCTCTCTCTCTCTCTTTGCCCTGTCCTTTACGAGAATGGGGAGGATGACTTTAGGAGGAGGAGGAGGCCGGTTCTCTATACAAGGACTGTGAGGTCCAGATTCATATTCTTAACCCCGGTTAACTTAGGATGAGATCCTGGCCATTGAATTATTGGGCTATAGAGTTTAGCTCTAGCCTAGGAGAATCAATAGATCCTCTCCATCCTGCAAAATTTGCACGTGTATGGATTGGCGGAGCACGGACCCTTTTTCTTTCTTTTATTATTTTTTTTTTTTTTTTAAGCATGAGATATTAAAAAATGAGCCTAACTAGTTATAAACGGTTTAACGAACCTAATGATATTGATATGATTTTTTTATTAAAATAAAAATAAAATAAAAATTAAGAGAAGAAGAAGATTTTTTATTTGATGAAAATCATTCATATTTACAATTCGTACCATTTTATTAAATGAATACTTTATATATCAACATCGATATATAATTTGATGTTCGAACTCACTTATAAAAAAAAAATTTCCTTCATAAATATCAAAAGTTACATGTTCTTTAACCATCTTATACATAACCAACTGGGATGGCTCTGAAGATGCTTTGGTTAGGGGAGGAATATGCATCTGATGCCCAGGGCAAAACCGCCTGGCCAGGTCAATGGGAATATATTCTTTTTGCAGGAAAATATTTTCCACGTACCGTAATCAATCAATACATGTCGAAGAAAAATTCAATCACAAGATGTCTCTTTAGTAGCATCTTTAATGGAAGTTGGGAGATATTGGTAAAAGAGTTCATAAACCGACCATCCTGCCCTCTAAACCTCAACCCAATTAACTTCTTCTTGGAACCACCTTGATCTTCTGCTTAATAATCATGTATGTTTTGTTGTCTGTTTTCATCTTGTCCAGAAACAAAACAACAAAAAAAAAAAGGAAATTTCAGTTACAAGTATCCATATGCATCAGTAACCAAAGGAAGAAGGTAGTAAAAGTTAATAAACTTTAGCTAAAAATAGTATTCCAAAAATCACATCTGATAAAATAGAGGTCATTTATTTTGGACTGTCCTATTCCTCCCTCCCTTTCTTCATGGATAACTCAGCAACTCACTAATCCTACAGTAACATCAGCACTTCAAGATAGTTAATTTTCAAAGGATAGGTTACATCTTGTTAGATATGATATCATGGTTAAGTTAATGTGAAGATGTAGATTTTATTATTTATATTATATTCTTAACATTTCGTGTAAGTCAGAATCTCCCTCTATTTTAATTAAATAGAGTAGAGTGTAAAGTTAAGGTTCGAATTCAGAATTTCTGCTATGATATCATATGAAATCATTACGTGTCTCAAAATGTGAAACTAATAGAATGAAATAGATTTAATTAATTGAATTATATTTTTAACAATGTGAGACAGGAGGTGTTAAAATATCAGAAGAAAAGATAATTGAAAAAGAAGGCCAGTTCGTAAAGGAATTTTTACTTATCAAAAGTGAACTTCTTCTTCATCTGGTTGGATTGCTTTCCAAGTTTGACTATAAACAGTTGGTGCTTGTTTGAATTGACTGAAAAGAGAGTCCAAGTTAGGCGGATATTATAAGTGATTATGGTGGTAGGACCGTTGGTACGTAAGAGTGGTGGAAATCAGGGAATTAACTCATAGATGACAAAACAAGTGAATAATTTTTTGGGTTCAAAAATTCAAATCAAGTTAACATCTGATGAAGACAAGGTGAAAATATTACTGCAATGCTTGGCTTCACTGCTCAGATATCCAGAGTCATGGATTTGAAAGGTTTTGGGTATGCATAATTTAAGCTCAAACTAAAGGAAGAGATGGTATATGATTTATAGAATAAGAGCCACACCCAATTGACAAAGCTGAAGATCTTTCTAAAGCAGATTTGTATATGAATGGTGTTAGTCCTACAAGTAATTGATTATGTTTGACCAATTATGCTTGCCACAAAAAAGAAGCAATGCATTATTAATAGGATAAAAGAAACCAAAAAAAAAGAATGGTGAGCCCAACAATCACCATATTACAGTTAATAGTAATGCCATGCCTATAAAGAAAATGAATATAAAAACTGGGATATGATTCTAATGGATTGGTTTCAACCTGATAACCTATCCCTGTGATAAAGGGGGAGCAACTTTGCATGATAAATAATTCGGTAAAGCTTGCTTAATAGACTAAGGCATCATTTAGTTACGCAGTTCAAAGGAGACGAGATGAAATATTTTGTTGAAAGTTAAATAAAATATTTTTATAATATAAATTTTTAATATTATATTTATTTTGAGATTTTAAAAAGTTGAATTGTTTATTATATTTTATATGTGAGTTTAAAAAAATTGTAATGATTATATAAGATAAGATGAGATGAGATAATTTAATCAAACCAGCCCTTAAGTTTGGTGACAAGTTAGCTAGCACTGCACTTGATGCTTTTCGATTAATGATGGGAGATCTACTTCCTCTTTATCGGTAGAATAATGCTAGGTATAAGCTTAAATTGTGTAAGTCTTGTGTGAATACTTTGGAAAAAAAGTGGATCCCACTAAAAAATGTGTAATTTTTTTTACACTTTTATGTTAAGGTCCACTTTTTTACAATGAGTAATTCTACATACAACCGTGAAATGAGTAAACGTCGCGTAATCGCTTTGAAAAATAGTGGGGTCCATTATTAATGAATTAATTTTTTTCATGTAAGTCTCATGTTTTATTCACTTTTTTCAAAACGATTACGCGGCGGTTACATAATTCATTGTTGTAAATATTTTTTCTCTTTTATAATAGACTGTGCAAAATTTGTATATTTGAGACTTGTAACCTTATACAAATCATTATTCTTCTCTATATCGAGAAAATATCTCACTTGTTCTTTGAAAAGAAAGAAAATAAGCTAAAATAGAACTAGTCGAGACAGATGGATGCGTGTAATTGTATACCTTAATGTTGTGTCTATACCCCTATGTATTAGATCATCCCATTAGATAAGAAAAATGAAAGAGGATTTCAATTTGAAGAATATTTTGAGTCATAACATCTCTTGGAGATGCCTGTTTTGGGAACTCATAGTGGAAACAACAGGAAATGTTTGGATTAGATAGTATGGGACAAGTATTCTAAGCCAGCCCTTTTAGTCAAAGAAAGATGTTCTTTTTTTTTTTTTTCTTTTTGTTTATATTTGTTGATCATAGTCTTGAATAATAGAAAGTGTTTATTCTTTCCACATGATTGCCAGAAGTGAATGAGTACCACACGAGATAGATAGAAATGAGGGCATATTCCATATGGGTGACCACCTTGACTGCATTGATTAAGAATATGAGTTACGATGAGGCCAAGTTTTGCTTTTGTTTTTTTAGTTTGTTTTGGTCTTCTTGTCCAAATTTACGGACGCCTTTTGTTTTATGTAAAATAAAATAAAATATTAAAATGGTATCCCGTTTAAAAAACTTCTAAAATGTTCATTTTATCCATTGATTTAAATGCTTGTTTGGAGAGTAAGATGAAATAAAAATTTTATGACTAGTAGTAAGATAGTTTGTGAATACTAGTGAGATAGATTGAGTTTAGTATTTTTTGAGTTTTGGAAAAAGAGAGAAAAAAATTGAATAAAGAATATTATAAAGTTAAAGTATTATAATAATATTATTTTTGTTCGGAGATTTGAAGAAGTTGGAATTTTTTTTTTTTTATTTAAAAGTTTGAAAAATTTATAATAATTAATTTACAAAAATTATATTTTGAAATAAAATGAGATTTGATGAGAATTTTGTATCTCATATCAAGCCTCAAACCTTTAAATTCATCAATTAGTTCATTTCGTGTTATACTCTCCATTAAATAAACAAACGACAGCATGTTCATGTGTTCTCACTCCAGTCTTTTCCTCCCCTGATAGTGGTTGATAGAGGCTTGAACTTCTTCATTGAAAAGAAGGGCTACAGTTTTGATAAATATGAGTGCCAATTGCAATCCAAATTCCTTCACAAGTGCTGCTGCTACTTTGCTTCTTGCTTTTTTTTTTTTTTTTTTTCCATGTGCATGGCCACAAGCATCCAGCCATTGCTCAATATGGTCGATGTGGTCCATGACTTCATTCTAAAGGTTATACGCTATACCACTAGGCGCCAACACCACCTCCAGAACATAAAACAGCATACAGAATCACATCATGCAGCAACCACAGATCCACAAGCATTTATCTCCAAGAGAGACAAACATTCACGCCAATGTCAGCTTTGAGTCCTTGTTTCAAAGCATTAACATAGGAGATATGTTGGCGAAAGGAAACCAAACTCTTCATTTTTTATTTTTAATAAATTAAGTTTTTATGCCACTAACAATGGGAGGCAAAAAGAAAGACACTCAAAGATTCAAAACAAAAACAGGATTTTAAAGACTACTGTACATTCACTCCATGGTGGCATGGAAAGAAACTCAAAACCAAAAAACTTAACAATAATAATTATGGAAAAAGGCCAAGTAAGAAACTTGCATCTGATCCCTTTTTTCATGTTTTTTTTTCACTGATGAGATGCTGGTTCAATATCTTTCAGAAGTCCAACTATTTGCTGCATTCTTGGTCGCTTTGAGGGAAGGTCAGCCGTGCATAGATATCCAATCTTGAGAGCCTCTTCCATCTGGTCATCTGGTCCTGTATCACGTATCTTTGGATCAATAGCTCTTGACCCTTGGTTCTTCCTTACTAATCCTCGAACCCAACTCACCAAATTTGCTTCATTCTCCTCGGGATAGTCATCTCCAATTGGCTTTTTCCCTGTAATTAGCTCAAACAGAACAACCCCAAAGCAATATACATCTGATTTTGGGGTTGGGGAATCGTATTCCGGCTGAGAAAACTCTGGTGGCACATACCCCGGTGACCCTCGGGCTATCTCCTCATCTAAACCGTTACCAAAAACTTTAGCCAGACCAAAATCAGATAATCTTGGCTCCAAGTCATAATCCAGATATACGCTGCTAGCTTTGACATCTCTATGAATAATTGGAGGTGAGCAGCCATGGTGGAGAAATGCCAGTGCTCGGGCCATACTGAGTGCAATTTTATGACGAAATCTCCAAGTTGTCAACAACCCTTCAGAGCCAACATTTTCAATTCCAGTAATATCATCTTCTTCCCATGTATCTATGCTCCAATCCTCAGTAGTCTGAACCCCAAGTGGCAAGTCATGAAGCAAGTTCTGCAAGTTCCCATTCTCCATGTAATCATAGATAGCAATTCTTTGATCCCCAGCTAAGCAATATCCAGTCAATGGAACAAGATTGGGGTGTTTGATTCGACCAAGATACTCCAGCTCTCTTGCAGCTTCTAGGTCAGCTAATGTTGAACCATGGACCAAAACCTTCACTGCTACATGAATTCCACCAGGTAGAAATCCTCTATAAACAGGCCCAAATTTGCCTTCAGCCAAAAGGGTACCACGATCAAAATTTGAGGTTGCAGATAGGAGGTCCACAAATGTGATATTCAATAATGGTTTCTCAAAGATCACTACTGGTACCGAATTTGCATGCTTAACATCAGCTACCCATGTGGTTGAGTCAGTCTGGAATGAAAAGGGGCCAGAAATATTTTGTTCTTCTATGTATGACATCTGCTTTACAGCCCACATTCTAGTTTTCTTTCTCCAACCAAACGCTAGAAATAGCAATAACCCAGCGAGCAAGCAGATCAGTGAGAGGGTTAAAGCCAGAGCAAGCTTCATTCCCTTATGTTTGTCGTGTCTTCTGTTGAAAAGCTCAGGGTTTGCAGCAATTGGACAGCTATTCGATGAACCAAAGAATGCAGTCTGGAGGGTATCATGGGAGAACTCTGAAGCACAGAGGGTTAGGTGATTGTAGGAGAAGTTGAACTTCTCCATCAATGGGAGTTTCTTTAAGAGAGAAAAAGGAACTTCTCCACTCAAGTTGTTCTGGGAAACATCAAGAAGTTGGAGGTTTTTTATACTTAGCAGTGGAATCTTCCCAGTAAGATGGTTCCCAGAAAGATCAAGTGTATTCAAATTAATTAATTGTGAGAATTCATTAGGAATGTGACCAATGAGACCAGTTTTAGACAGATTAAGGTATTCTAAGTTCCAAAGCATTTCAATTCTCGGGACTTCTTGTCTGGCAAATCTATTGTATGCAAGATTAAGATGTTTGAGATTTTGGGCTTGACTCAAACAGTGAAAAATTTCTCCACTAAGGTGATTCCCAGACAAGTCTAGATAAACCAAATGAGACCAATTGTAACTTGAATTGAATTGTACCTGAGAAATGTGACCTTGGAACTGGTTCCTACTCAGGTCTATAACCTCCAGCTGCTCCTGAAACACACCCATTACAGAACCCGGAAACAGATTCCCAGAAATGTTAAGGCTAGTGATGGATTTCATTTCCATGAAATCTGAGTCCTGGCCATAAATCTCATTTCGTGCAAGGTTCAAGGTCTTGAGCTTGGAAAATGAAGTACCAAAACCATCTGGAAGAGACCCATGTAGCCGATTCAACGAAAGATCAATGGTAACCAGAGACTGGCATTTCGTAATTCCTGATGGGATGCTCTGCTCAAATCCATTTCTATCGAGCTTAAGAACTTGCAGGCTAACTAAGGAGCTTATGGTTGCCGGAATTTCCCCGGAGAAGTTGTTGCTTGAAAGGTCCAAGATTTCAAGGAAACCGAAATTGCCAATGTTGTTAGGTAGGGACCCATAAATCTGGTTGGAGGAGAGATTGAGGCTCCTGAGTGAGCCTAAACTCCACAAATCTGAAGGCAAGCCAGTGATTTCGTTGTTACTAAGATCCAAAGATTGAAGCTTGGTGAGCTTGCCAACTGTAGTGTCAGGAATAGAACCAGTGAGGCCTAAACCAGAAGCTTTTAACCGAACAACATTTTCTTCTCTGACATCACATAAAACCCATTGCCACGAGCAAACAGGAGCAGAAAAGTTGTAGAATTGAGAAGAGGGTAACCCCATTTTCTGCAAGAACTCAGAGACAAAGAACCCATCTGTGTTTGGTTGTTGAGAAGCCAAATGCTTAAAGAACAGTGTGAGAACCAAAATGAAGCCAAAGAAACCAAAACCCATCCGAGAATGAGGTTTGTGACTGGCAAATAATAGAGAAAGGAAAATGAACCCAAGCCCTCTAACCAGCTCAAAACCCTCACTCAATGCTTCCAAACCACCACCACTCGATCATGAATGGTTCTGTGTCCATCTCCGACAATCCTTTACTGGCTTCTTCAACTCTAAATAATCAAAAACGAGCACCACCCAGTTGACAGTGGCTTTGGCGTTTCAAGAAAATATGACTGTTGGGCTTAAACTCTTCTAAAAAGACACGCTTTCCCCAGAGGGACCCTTGTAATGCCAAGAAGTCCTCCGACAACCGACTATAAGCAACAAATGTACCCAGCAGGAGTATGTAGATAACAAATGGGAATTTCAGGACTATGGAGCTCCAGAGCTTTCGAGGGAGAATGTGAGGCTTACCTCGTCTGGCTTTGCAGGTCTTTGAAAGCCAACAAAAACTCCAATTGAAGAAGCACTTTTGTCTTCTTGCAAGCTATAGTTTTGCTGCATAAAATTTAACAAAGCTCCATTTTTTTTTTTCAGATGGTGAAAACAAAATCTCCTCTGAGAGGGGGAAGCAGACACGCTATAACAAAGAAACCACAAATATGGGGTGGTCAGAGGTTGGGCCTCATAAATGACATGGATTGAATGCAAATATCTGTCATGGTTTGGTGAATTTATTCAGAGCTGGGTAGTGGGAATTCAATGATTCTTCGTTGAGTGTTGTTGATTATCTTTTTCTGCCAATGGAAGAAGTTGTTTCCTTCTTTCTCTATCTAAAATGCCATAGGCATTTCGCAAAAGAACGGTAATTTCCATCTTATTAGAAGTCAAATATACATGGTTTTATACTTGCTTAGTTGCTTTTACAAGGACGCAAGATGCTAACCTTTTTCCGTCCTCTGTAAAAAAAAAAAAATTAACCTGAATAAAACCCTCTCTAGTTCTGTGGTGCAACGTGTAGGCCGCAAATAAAATTTAAAAAAAAAAACTGTTCAGATCACACACCCAAAAGCGCATCGGTGCATTCATTACAGAAGATATTTACTTAGAAATTTTGAATAGAAACTATTTTTTAAACTCTCTTAACTTTGCATTTAAGTTGCAATTATGGTAGCATGTTCTGTGCAGGCCAGCTTCCCCTACAGAGACTTATTATGTGTCTACA
Organism: Juglans regia; assembly: GCF_001411555.2. NCBI lineage: Eukaryota > Viridiplantae > Streptophyta > Magnoliopsida > Fagales > Juglandaceae > Juglans > Juglans regia. The sequence continues at coordinate 36,516,540 of NC_049906.1, forward strand.
GTCTAGAATCTGTAGCTGAAAGATCCTAACGTTCTCAGTAGAACTAATAAAAAAAAAGAACAGTTTGAACTTTTTTCTTTAGAATAATCTTTTTATGGTAAGTTCAGCATTCATATTGTGAGTTTTATTTACCCTTCTTGTTTTCTTCTTTACTTGAACAAAAAAAATGAACCTTTTTTTTCCACCAAGTTGTCTGTCTGGTTGAGACCACGTTGTGTTGATTCGTTTGTTTATACTATAGTGGAAATTTCAATGGATTAGAGAGGAGTTCAGGTGGAGACTTGCATTTTGTTGACTTTAACCCTTGAAAAAAGTTTCTCCCACCCCATTTTCTCAAGTGAACTACTGTTTTCTTTTCACCCATAATCAATGCCAATCAGGAGGTAGAAGATGGGGCCAGATTGAATGAAAGATTCAAGGGATTAGGACTGTGACGACCTTGAATCAAATATCTGGACTATTCACTCGTTTTTGTCTTGTCATGTTGAACCATCTAAAACATTAATTAATCCATATTATTTGTAGTTTAAGTTCACATCATAATGTGAAAATAGAATTGTAATCTATGGCCTAAATCATTGAGTAAGCCCCACAACCCATCTCTCTCCATCTCTTTCTTTTACTTTTCTTTTGAGAGTTTGTGGTCCTGTGGATGCATAATAATGGGTTATTAGATGAGTAATTTGGACACCTTCCACTTGATAAACTCAAATTACACAAGTCACATGAGAGATTTGAAAACTTGAGAATGACCCCTTTTTTATTAGCTAGAGCATGACCCTACTTCTAGCAGACTAAGAAAAAAAAGTCCTCGTCTAGCAGTTTGGTCATTGCACATGGGATGATATTTAGCATAGATGTGGCCCCGTTTAGTTACAAAATTCAACTAAGATCAATTCAGTTCAATCTAATTTTAAATTGAGTCTAACATCTAAACACTCAACTCTCAAATTACTAAATTCATATTAACTCAAAACCTTCTTACACACGAGACTCACAATTTTTTTCAACTCAACACATCTTTATATGTGGGATCCATAATTTTTTTTTATTTTCGTACTAAACTCATCTTAACATTCAAATACATCTAAACTCATTTTAGATAGATCCTATATAACTCACTCTACATACTTAATTCATTATTATTCATAAAAAATTTAGTTTAACTCAACATCTAAATGCAGACTAAAACATAAAAAATAGAGAGATCGATCAACACGCCAAGACCAGACAGCAAAGGAAGTGGGAGAGGAAGAAGCATTTAGTATTATAATGATTTGTATTGATGGAGGGTTGAGGAGTGACGAGTAACAAGTAATCAACCGACATAATTAAACTATTCATGATTAGAAATGACATAATTATCAGTTATACCAGCAAACTTAATCTTTAAATAAAGTTTGATAACACAACTTAAAAAGGTGTAGCAATACTATACTTTAATGTTCTCAGGTGCATGACTATCAATGTTCAAAAAAATAGACTCTAAAATATTGGGTGGTCTTGGAATGATGAAAAAATATAATAAAATATAAAAGTAGTTGATGAATTGCTTCAAACTTATACTCACTGTCATGTTGAAATGATGGAAAGTTAAATAAATAAATTTCTCACAAAAAGAAAAGCAATTTTGCTATGAGAAACACAAAGATGCTCTAAAATTATGTAGATTTGGACCCAACAAGTGCATGAAAATATAATATCAAACCCCTCATAAAAATAAAAATAAAAATACGAAGTATAAAGTAATAGCATTTGTTGTCAATAACGTTGTGTCTTTGAAAGAGTGGCCGTGTCATCACCAGGATCAGGCAAATCCTATAAGAACCACTTTGTGTTGTATTTGTTGTACAGTAGCCAAGCATTTAATAAAAAATAAATGTTTGCTATGCTGCCTTCATGAATGTCTTCCCGTAAAATAAAGATATTTTATAAAAAATAAATTTAAAAATTAGATTTATTTTATAATAAAAGTAATTTTATAATCTAACGTACCGCATGTTAGTATATAAATTTACTCGCCTCATTTATTTTCACAACTCTTTTCAGTTCATCTCTTCTGATTATCTAGTCATTACAATTTTTCTAAGTTTTCATACAAAATAAAATAAACAATTTAATTTTTTTATATTATAAAATAAAAATAATATTAAAAAAATATATTCTAATAATATTTTATTCAAATTTTATTTTAATCTCAACTTATCTAATTGAAAAATAAACGAGATCATGTCTTTATTTCTCTAGATAAATAAGGGAGTGAGAACTTATAAAAGAAGTAGCAAAGCTTAAACATTATTTTGGCATTATTGAGATGAAAGAGGTCAGATTTCATTTTCTGAAGTGTTCGAGCCCTGTGCCCATTACTCATACATTTACATGCATGCATGCATATCAAACACAAACCTCAATACCATAATAACTTCGTCAGAAACCAACATGCTCTTCGAGTTTTGTTCGGACAAACTTCAAGCTTTATGTGGGTGAAAAAAACAAGAAGTATAAGCAAAGCAAGCACTCCGAGTCTGGGACAAGCGTGTCTTTAGTCACAAGTAAAGAAGTTCAAGGTACAACATTAAAGGGTTTTGAGCATTTACTCTGCATGGTTGGACGCTTCATATAGACACGGATAATTTAACGCAAGTTTTCGACTTTATTCAGGCATTCCTTCCTTCCTTGATTTGATCTTTTGTGATTTTTTTTTTTTTTTTTTAAAGAAGCTCATGGTCCAATGGGTTGGACTTGTCTCTGATAATGCCATACGTATCCAAATAAATTCTTGTTTTTTTGGGGATATACTTGGAGATTGGGATCAAAATATATATCATTAAAATATTTGAAGCAGATAAAATATTAAAAAAAAATGAGAAATACTCTAAAAATATTATAGTTATAGGGACAATATCATCAAATACCCATAACAATTCTTCTCAAATATTATTTATAATTAAAAAAACTCACCATAGATATGGTATTAATCTCTCTCTCTCTCTCTTAATTACAAAAAAACATTTGAAATAAATAAATATATATAATCATCATCCAAAGGCCTGAGGAAAAAGAGTTCAAAATCACTTTGATTTGAAAGAAATTTTAAAGAGCAAAACTTGATTTTTAAAAGCAAGAAAAGAGGAAGATCATGCTCGTCCATCCTTTCCTTCCCCTTGGGTGCATAGATCAAATAGGAAAGAGCTAAACAAGAACTCAAAGATTCAAGATGTGCAGCAGCCTATAAATAGTAGAGGAAACGTTTCCTATCCTTTTTCAACTTTCCCAGAAAGAAGGAAGGAAAAAAAAAAATCATCCTCAGATCCATGAAAACAATAAAAAATAAAATGAGAAGTGGCAACTTTTTTTTCAGGTAATCCCCAAAATAATCCCAAGAACGACTCTGCAGTTATAATATGAAAAAGAAACCCCGCTCAAGTGGTAAAGGCCTTGGACTTGGGGTATGCTCATCCTCAGGTCCAAGGTTCAAATCCGCTTAGGTGCAAACAATCTCTAGGAACCACACTCCTAATAAAAAAGTAAGTGATTTAACAAGTTCCGTGTAAAAAAACTTACGAGAGTGCGGTATACGAGACCAAGATTTACTCTGCAGAGGTGAGTCCGAAGGGCCCTGTCTTGGAGAGATTCCCCGACATAAAATATATATATATATGAAAAATAAATTGACCATTTCTATAACATAAAAATTGTTCAGTTAATACTTAAAAACAAAAAGAGAACTATTGCTTCAGGTAATAATCTTCCAACATGAGAAATATTACAAGCGGACTAAGTCAAATACAAATCCCCCCCAACACTCCCTCCTTTAACAGACAATTCCGGCAAAGAAGATATGATCAACTCTAGGACTCTCCCTCTTGAATTTTCACCTTAACAATACGCCAATTGTTACAAGAAACAAAAAGGTAAGATTACACTTAATTGATGTCAATCGAGTTTCTTCATATCCTGAATGGCTCATTTCCGGAGCTAGATCGGTCCAACTTAGCCTTCTTTGTTTGGGATTTCTTCGTTGCAGTTTCTTGGAAAGGATTCGGTCCACCAAAACTTAGCTTAGACTGCCTAACCTTCTTTCTCTTTCCCCTGTCATATTCTTCATCCCTGAAGAAATGGTAAAAATGAATAACCCAGATTAATCATATAAGAAAGGGATCAGTTTGAATTAGCAATCAGTCAGGTTAAGGCCAATGGTAGCAGATGGCAGCCTGTCCCAGTTTAAATCGGAATCAAATGGTGTAAACATCCACATGAAGCCATCCTGCCAAACCCAATCTAAGATAACTATAATTTCAATAGACCTAAAATATGAGAAATTATAACTAAATATGATTGCAAGTAATGCGAGCATTATCTCTCCTCATCTTCGGCATAGCTCACTGCCTAGGTTTTGGCATTAACTTCACCTCTGCCACCCACCTCTCCTGCCACTACATTCACAAACCCATTCTGCGTGAGATCATCTCCCACCCATCTGAACTCAAAATCCATCAGCCAGCGAAAAGATTCAAACACAAATGCACAGCTTTTGATCCTGTAAGCAGTAAAGGTCATGTATAGTCCCCTCAACCTTTTTTTTCAGAACCTAAATTGCGTTACATGGTTTTAGCCTAGGCCACACCAGGGCAGGATCCTAGATGCCAAATCAGGCAAGGATTTTGACACTATGCTTATCAAGGCATCATCACTATAGCATTTATGTGCCAACTCCACGTCCTCGAGAAAATAGGTACAACTTCGTCGTACTTGTGATCAGCGATTTCATTTGGCACTCAAGTTTTTAAATAGCATCATATTTTTTGATAAGTAAACAGTTAAATTATATTAATACGAATAGGCATAGCCCAAGAACACAGGATATAGCATCATATTAAGAGAGAAGTAACAAGATGTGCAACATTCCAACTTACCATTCGTCTGGCATGTATCCAATGCTGATACTTTCAATGCCATTTGATTCCGCAATTTGAGATGGAGGCAACACTATACCATCCCAACGAGCAACTGCAATCAACCAATTAAGACCAAAGAACAATAATCAGTATGCTATCACCAAGAAGGCAATTTCTAATTCTAATTGAAAACAAGGATCTTTGTTTATATAAATAATTCCCTAGGCCGATATTAGTGCAGCATCAACGTTGCTGCAACTAACGGGAGTTGAGACTGATTCACAAAGTTTATCAATGAGGAGTTATACGAAGAAGGATGACGGCAAAACATCGATGGACTCAGGGAAATATTTGAACATGGAGATCCTCCTTGGTGAATGGGCCTTCACTTGAACATAATATCCCTGCCTCTATTTTGAAAATGAACCAATACCAATTCAGGGTAAGTCCTATAAACCTAACGGCATGCATTGCCATTTATCATGGCCTCAAATTATTCAAAAAATAATGTAAACTAGGTCTAGATCCACCATCTAATACATTCTCATTTGGACATCAAATAGGACCAAACTAGACTAGGAAAGCCAATTTCACAAACCAACCACTAAAGGATTGTTTCTCAACAGAATTATAAGCAGTGATGAGTGCTTGAAAGACTACAGCTTGGACTACTAGTGTTCTTAGATCTTTTTTTTCTTTCTTTCAGTAGCCTGTATAGGGCAATATAAGTTTTTACGAAAACCTTTGTTTTGGGATTTCTGCAACCCCCAGGGTTTTCCCCAAATGTATAAGGTATTACTCTGCCATAAGTGAGGGCTATCAATAAAATTGGGGGTAACCGTCACAATTCTCTGAAGAAAAAAAAAAAAAGATGGGTGCTCGAAAGACAACAATAGAAAAATCAATTACCAACTGTCTCCTCCAGACCTCGGGTCAGCATGCTCATCAAACCATTCTGCACTACTTTTCTTTTCCCATCTTTTGGACCATCCGATCTTCCTGATTCCCGCTTATCTAAAAAGGAGCTCTTTCCTAATTGTTTATCAGTTGCCAGTACAGTTCCACACTGATCAATTTTATGTCTAAACTCACCATCTATAACATTTTCCATAAAGCAATCGCCACTAGAGGTCATTAAATCCAATGTAGCAGCATTATTAGCTCCTCTTTCTGAACCAGACTTAGTCCCTTTTCTCAGACGTTGAGCTAAGAAGGTAATTGTCCTGGTACTCTCAGATGTAGATGGCCCCAGATCTGTTGAGGTAGAATCTGTGTCCAACAAGTTTGCCCTACTAAGATTCCTCACATCTAAAGTGCATCGTTTGTTTCTCTTGTGTTTTTTCTTTTTCCACAAACTTAAAGATGCATGGAAGAGGAAGTGTGAGTTAAGCCGCACGCTCACCGCCCGGTACTTCAGGAGCTTCTTTTTCAATTTTCTGTCATGCTTGCAGTTATGAGCTTCTGTCTGTAATCCATTTGCCTTGATTGATGAGCTGGATAATTTTACCGACTCATTACGTGGTATTTCCTTAACCCTCTCGCCAGCATCCTCAACCCGCAAATTACAAACAGCGCCTTCATTGCGTGTATTCCCAACCTGGAACAAAAGAAAAATAAAGTAAAGACTTGTTTATCACCAGACTTCAATGCTAAATAATGCCTGGCCATTTTCAAAATGATTTTTGACTTACAGGGTCAATTGCATTCACTATCTTATCATTAAGATTTCCTGATGGAGCTACGTGCAAAAAACGATTGATCTGACAAATATGAGTAACAGATGAGCATGAAACAAGGTGTAAAGAAGTATCCACTAACCTTTTGACAGGTCTCATCTGTGACAAGTTTAGCAGTAGAAGAGCTCTGGGGATCACTAAAGTTAGGTGATGTTGAAACTGAGGCTCTACTTGAACTTCCACTTACTTTGTTATCATTAATAATGCCTTCAGCTGTCTTTCCAATGTCAGGAGCAACACCATTACCAGATGGAGCTGATATTGACAAGAATTCTCTAGAATTTAGGTCAGTAGCAGGAAGCACTTCCAGTGGAGTGTTTAATAACGGTGCCTCTAAGAGAGGTTCTGATACAGAACCCTTTCCCAGCACTGAGCATTCTGTTATTATCAGGCAATCGTTTTTTTTTACTGATGCTTCCTTGACAAGGGGTGTCCTTGGTGGACAAATGTTTGATGCATCTTTCCGAGTAACCACAGTAGCAGAGGTTGCACCACTCAACCGATTCTCAACTGGACCAGTTTTAACTGTCTCCTTTAAGTCTTGGTTGAAGGTGGAAGATGTTCTTATTCCATTAGCATTTCCTCTCAAATTCTCTTTCTGAACAACATCAGTCGGGGATTTCCTTCTATCACGAACATAAAACAGCATGTAAGCTTGCTGTTCTAGAACTCTCTTCTCACTGGCTGGGGCAACCTGTCACAGCATAATTGGGTAAACTCATAAGAAATAACATTTTAATACATCAATTGGGGTGCCATCTCGTATAGTATTTAGTTGTAAAATGAAGTTAGTTGTATAATAAGCTTTGAAGAAGCAAGATACCCATTCAGGATATAAAATTGTCATGATGAGTTCAGAGTTTCATGGCATATGATAACATAAATTTCATAGGTTTCTTTTACTATATACCTACAAAAAAGTTTTGATAGGTAAGCAAGACTATTTAAACCTACAAATATATGCATATATACTCGGTGCAACCCTCAAGTTCCTAAAGTAATCAACTTCTTCAGCACGCAAAAATTCTTAGGGATCTTCTCAAACTTCTGACAGAACCCAGCAAAGTTACTATCCTTTTTTTAATGGATACACACCTTTTAAGTTTGAACCACAGCCAACAGTGGGGTCATAGTAGTTTCTACCAAACTTCAGAAAGACACTTGGTCTGCAGGGTCTAGAATTTTCTAAACTCAATTGGAAACATGGGGAAGCACAGGCAAGATAGTAGAATATCTTCAAAACCACATCTGTTTGTACAAAAATCACAAATGGATTAAATCAACATCTTGCTTTTATTCTTTTTCTTGTTGGTGCTGAGGGAGGGGATAATGGATGCAAGTTTCCCTTCTACCAAATTTGGATCCTCTCAACAGAGTGATTTTATCCTAAATCAGAAATTGGACTAGTAAATAAAAAAAGTTACCTGATTGTCATTGAGATGGTACCAAAGGCCATTTGAAGTGCGAACATAGCAAGAATAATGCCCATAATGGGTGTTCCAACCATCATGGACCAAAACCCCATAAAGAGTATATTTCAGATCTCCATCCTGCAAAGTATGAGAAACAAATAATCACAAGAATATTTGATAACCAGGACAGGAAAGTTATTGGAACACATGGCAACATCAGACATGTACTAAACAAGCAAAAAAAAAAGGATGATGATACAAGTGGATAATAACAATCTGGGAAACCAACATGTGTCCATAAGGAATGGTTTTTCCATTTACAGCATCAGGAATCATGTATAGAAATCAGCACAAGAATCCAGTTCCATAACTAGCAGACAATCTCGAATGCCAATCTTCTGGCATCTTCCCTCTATGTCATTGCAACCTTGTTTCACAATCAACATTCTTTGACAAGCACCACATATGCACATGGACAAGCGTATGGGAAGAACCAGAAACTACAACCACCACTCTTGTTTATAGGGGAAGAAGATGCCACTTGGTCCAAATCCATCAGCATGGGGGTGTCAATTTTTTCCATCTCACCTTCAAGTTGATTTAAGTAAAAACTCTAGGAATCATCAAACTAGTTACGAAAACTGGAAACAGTCTGGTCAAGTGAGAATATTTCCCCCCAAACTTCGAACTCAAAAACTCACATTAAACAGCATTGAGATTTTTTGAGGCACTCACAGAAAACAAAAGGGTATTTTAAAACAAAATTAATAATAATCAGTTTCACTCTAGAGCAACAATAATAACCTTAATTCCAGTCTTTGTTGGAAACAAAATAAAAGTTGTTCGGTTATCTTTTTCCCATTTTTTTTTTCCTGAAAGATAGCTTTTTCAAAATTGTAAAATTCACCACTGATGAAGGGTTTCAAAATCTTGTTCACTCTAGGAAAGAAGAAAACTCATGATGAAAAGAAAGTTCACTTACATAGGAACCACTGACGAAGGGTTTCAAATCTAATGTAGAACCAAAATGAACTTTCTTTTTAATCTTTTGCCCGGGATCGTGAGAATGAAACCGCTTCAAATGAACAGTTAGGACATATGGTGCCTCATGGACAGTGAGCTGTTTGAGAGCCCTAACTTTCTGCTTGCAATGTTGGCATTGATATTGCCTTTCTCCTCCATCTAACTGCTCCGCAGCAGTGAAGTTTGCAAGTGCTTTATTCAAGGAATCTGCCTTGACTATTTCAAGACTTAAATCTAAGAATGGATCAAATGTATTGGAGCAATAAGAACATTGCAAGCATTTAACCTGTAGAAGTAACAAGAAAACATTATGAAAAAATCAAAATCAAAATCAAAATTCCAAGCTTGACAGTGAACACATCCAAAAAAATTGAAATTTTAAAACCAACCATCTAAGTCACTTGATAAAGATATGTTAATGCATTCTGCCAGATATCAAGAATATGTTACCTGACTCCTGAGGCGACCTCCAAATATCTTGTACACCAAACTATTCTCGCAAGCAGTAGGGGATTCGCTAGGCACTCCAGAAGGTAAGCAGCATTTATGCATTGATTCCAGTAAATTTACCATGTACTCATGTGCATCCTCCTGTCTAGCTTTTCGGAAATTCCGCGATATGCCTAATTACGTGGTCAAGAATTACAAAATCTAACACAGTTCAAATGCAAGAAAAACCTTATCTAGATAAAATTAAGAACTCGCCATTATCCTTAACCTCATGGAAACTTAGTTGGTTGGACCTGCAGCCCTATATGAGGTTTGTTTTCTCTTTCACAAAACAAAGCATTAATTATAACTTTAAATAATTTTTCTTTAGAAGAAATGGGGGGTTAAGAGATTGCCAAGAACAATTTTTTTTTATAAGAAATCATAAATTTTACTTATAAAACAATAGGCATAGCTCAAGTACTGAAGAGGTATATGAGAACTAGGATTTACAGCCAATACAAGAAACTCATGGACATCACAATATGAGAGAAACGCCTAACAATTTCTCTAATATCTATTGCGACTGCCCAGAGGAACAAAATGATGAAGAAGAAAACATCAAGCCTGTCCACTTTCCTCTCCCGATCTTCAAAACTTCTTTTGGCGCCCATGGAATCTAAATATATCAATCACTAGAAGATAAATACTTTTTTCCTTTTCCTTTTCCTTTTTCACCAACCTCCACCGGCAACAGGTCCTTTTTCTGTTTTTTTGGATAAATATTTTTTTATCTGTAAACCTGTTTTTTTGTATAAATTTAATCTATTTAAGTTTCACAAACGGTCATCAAGATAAAACACCCAATGTATCCATTCCAAACCCAAAAATAAAATAGAAGGATACATTGCAAGTTCCTGACAAAATCATTCGGTGCTAATATTCTCCCAGTTGATTGTAGAGCACAGCTGACATGTTTCTGGATGGCACATAAAACACAAAATCCAGCAATATGACCTTCATCAAATAACAATAGATATTAGAAAAGACATGTGATTAACCACCCAAGTTTTTGTTATCAGTTAACCACCCAAGATAAAAATCTTATTTCATTCACCCTAACAAGATGATATCTCAAGGGAATCTCGTATACACTCACAAGAATTTTGATGCTTGCTACTTTGCAGATATGCTGCTAAAGGCTCTGTGTATGTTAGACACTGCAACACCGAATTGAGGAAACAAGTATTTCCGAGATTTTTCAGACCGGCACCCTGAAATTAATCAAACTAGAGGTGAGATAACGGACTTCTAAGCACAAATCAGAACACAAAAATTTAATACTCACCTAAACTTACGGAAGAAATAAACTCAGAAAGATAAAAGAAAATATCATACTAGCAATTATAATAAAGAATAAACATCGGAGAACAAAATGTAATTTAACAACGAAAGAAACTTAAAAGGCCATCAAAATTTGATATTTTCAATATAAAAAACATTAATTTGAAGCAAACTCAAATTGAACTAGATATTAAAAAAAAAAAAAAGCGAGAGAGAGAGAGAAGCATCCTCTAATTCCAAAAAGAAAAGAATAATAACCAAATTAAATCAATACACTCTCCAAGACCAGCTGAACACAAGCAAAAAAATCAAAAAGTACTAAATAACTTACAATTCTCCGTACAGTAATCCCGAAGCTGAGCTCAGGATCTAACCCATTATCCAATAACTCGTACCCATCTCCTTTCTTCCCAGCCAATCCCCATTGGGCCGCGCTAGACCCCGATCGACGTTGGTCCGAACCGCCGCCGCCATTACCAAAGCTCTTGAAGGGCTTTCTCGCAGGTTGGAAACCGATTCTTCTGTGAAACAGAGAGGAGGGTCCATTCGTCGAAGTAGACGGAGATTCCGATTGGGTTTCGGATCCCAGACTAGCTATAAAGCTTCCGGCCATTAGAAGCTAGCATAAAATTGGTTTTTCACAGAGCTATCGAACTTTTCAGGTTCTTTTCAATGTATCTATCTCTTCGACCCTGAAACGGTGCCTGCTGTTTCTTCCATAAAGGTTTTGGGTGTGGGAGTTTGAGAAAGCAGGGGTTTTTCGACTTCTGCGTAAGACGAATAGAAAGCGAGTGCGACTGTGCGATAGATGAAGTCTTAAACCCAACGCCCACGCTGCTTTTGGGTGTGGGGACTGGGGGTTTGAGAAAGCAGAGGTTTTTAGGCTTCCGCGTAAGAGATAGAGACAGCGAGTGCGAGAACGAAGTTTTAAACCCTAGGCCCACGCTGTCAAGGATTTTACTGGCACATGGAAAAGACTCCGCGGAACCGAGTCGCACTTGATTTCGGATCACAAACCATGGATAATCAAGGCCACGTTGTTTTTTAATTCATTTAATTATTATAATTTTTTAAAATTTTTACATTTTTAAAATTTTAAAATAAAAATAATATTAAAAAAATATATTTTAAAAATATTTTATTTAATTTTCAACTTTAATTAAAATTTATTTTATCATATTTTATCTTATCTGTAAAAACAAACAAAATCTAAATATGTAATTTTTTTCATTAATTACCGTTCATTATCTCATATCCTACACTCTATAAAAAAAACTCTTACATATAAAATATGAAAATAAATAATAACTAATATATAGTAAAATCTTAATTAAATTTCTTTTTATCGGTAACAAAAATTTTGGTAAGTACATGTGTAAATTTCTTTTAAAAAGTTATGTTACGTGCCTACGTGTGATGCAGAGATTTTAAAATATAATTATTCGTGTCCTAAAAGACCATGCTGTTAAAATCAATTACAGTCAATTAAAATCGTAAATTAATAAGAAGTAGGTTCGAAACTCATCAAATTATCTGCTCACAATTGTCAAAACTTCTATCATTTATCTTCCTCCAAAAATACCATCACATTCTTATTGGGATCATTTTTCAAATTGCTGTAATATGTGAATTATCCTAAAGGCCACTCCAAAACATTAGGAGATTGATTACCCTTCTTACAAATGCTAGTCCCACCTTGACAAAGAAGACATTACATAAGTGATAACATCTTGCGGTAAAGTAGTAAATGGTCAACGGACTCTTCGTTCTTTTTACATATTCAATACTAAAAAATTATTTATCCTCCATCTTTTTATTATAATCTTTGTTAATTGACTATAAAATATGTTTACATGGACTAATAATTTGTAGTGAATTTTTTAAAAAACAAATTAGGACTTAGTTTGGTTACCAAGATTCATCTCATTTTATTTTATATAATCATTACAACTTTCTCAATTTATACATAAAATATAACAAACAATTCAAATTTTTCAAATCACAAAACAAAAACAATATTAATAATAAATTATATTCTAATAATATTTTATTCAATTTTAAATTTTTATATTTTCTCATCTCATCTATGTAACCAAATGAGGCTCAAATATATTTATACTAAAAACAATTTGTCTTCGTAAACAACAACTCAAAGAATGTCCAAAGTACACCTAGATCTTTATTTCAAAAAGTGAAACACACCTAATGGGTAGTGTTTGGATAATTAGAAAATATGAAAAAAAAATTGTCAGATTCGAGGTTGACCTAGCCTCCAATAGAAGAAAGGTTGAGAGCAAAATAGAAAACAATTGTATTTAGATTATGGACAACCATTTCCAGTAGCTACAATTCCCTTATATGCTAAAATGCAAACACTGAATAAAAAGGCCTCGGCCTTGCTCCAACATGACCCACGACTACAAAGCAACTTAACGAAAAACAAACCAACAAAAGCCTAGCTACTCTGCGGCCCACTCCCTAACATGATAACAATTAAGTAAATCAGGCCCTATCAGACTTGGCCTAAGCCCAGCCCAAACATTCCATTTGTAGACTGTGACAAACCATCCCCATAAAAGTACTTGTCCCCAAAGTGCGGCTTAGCTTCAATCCTTCTCTTGTAGCTGAGACAAGCTTATTTCTCATCATGAACTTATTTCTAAGTTGTCTAGAAAAGGGTAGAGACTGCGCATCGAAACCTTTTGAGGTGAAGTCTTTCAAACTCAAACTGCCTTCTATGATCATATAGTACAAGTTCTCTATTCTTTAGTGCTTGGGACTGAAGCTCCTTAATTTGAAGTTCTATCCATTTATAGCGCCACATAAGAGGACGTATAAACTTCCTCCAATGAACTGCTAACTTTTCTTCCTTATTCGAAAGGCATCAAAACATCCATCATATACTGATGCACTACTTGCACACACATGTGACTCAATTTCCTCATCAATCAACATCAAGCCAAAATCAATGACTTCATCCAGCACCTCATATATAAGCACAAAGTTTTTGCTCAACGAATCTTCATTTAGTACACCAAGGTAATCTTTGATGACATATGCAATTCCTTGTAATAGTTCCAAAGTAAGAGAAGATGACACGTTAAATCTAATGTAGCAACAAATAACAATCCAAAAACCATGAAATGGAAGTAGTTAACACCATCACCAACATCATACAGACCTCTAATATTAGACCCATGCTCCCTTCCTCTATCAAATGACTTAAAAACAGCATTAAGTGGCAAAAAATCAAATAGCTGAGGTGCAAATTTCTTCTCTCCTAAAACTTGCAAACCCACGAATATTTTCCCTCCACCATAGATTATAAGCAAAGTAGAAAGGACTTCATATACCTCATCTCTAGACTGATGCAATTTAGCATGAGAAGCATGTAAAGGCTGTGTACGTGAGACTACATGGCTTCGAAGATTACTAAATGGAGTCAATTTTGCAAATGCATCATGTGGTGTCCTTAATGGTTGATCCTCCTGGATAATTTGGACCTCCCCGCATGGCACTGCTTCCACCAACTTAACTCTTTTTCTCATATATCTTATTAAATCAACAGTGGAAATAATTTTCAAGTTCTCTGTCTCTCCAAACTGGTGAAGCTTAGGTAATCCAGCCATGGACAACACTCCTTGCAAACCATCTGAAGTTCCATAAATTATTGAATTCCCATCACTAGATCCCGAAGCATTCTTATCACCATCATCAAAATTAACATGTATTTCACCATTATCTTTAAGATCAAAATCCAAATAAAAAAGGTGAAAAACATTATTCAAAGTTTTGTTCAAACAGTGATTCCCCACAATCTCTTTTCTTTTTCTTCTATCAAAGGGCTCAAAAACCCCCTTAGTTAGCAACACATCAAACAGTTTTAGGGCAAATTTCTTATCTCCTAAAACATGCAAATGAAGGAGTATTTTCCCTCCATCATAGCTTACAATACCCTTCATCGGCAATACATCAAGCAAAAAAGGAGCTAAAAGCTTCTTACCTCTTTTGCATAACCCATTAATGAGCATGGTGATTGTTGCTACGTTTGGGTGAAAACCCTTTTCCTTCTACCATATGGTCTAACACTCGTTGGGCCTCATCCAGGTGGTTTTTCTTGTGGTAGCATCTGCTAGGGGTGTAATCGGTCCGGTCCGGTCTGGTTTTAGATAAAATTTAGGACCGAACCGGTATGTACAGGTTTTATATTTTTCAAAACCGATTATGCACCGATTACCCTCCTAAACCAGTACTTCCGGTTTTACCGGTTTTACCTGTTTCCGGTCCAATCCGGTCCGATTTGTCGATTTTTTTTAAAATGTAAGTTTCACAATTTGTCATTATAAATTTGTTTATAAAAAAAAAACTAATTTAAAAAATATTTCTTTATACTTTTATTATAAGTTATATATTAGTATTAGTTATAAACTTTAAATTTAATATTAGTATTAATTATAAACTTTTAGTAATTTAGTATTAACATTTTATGTAATAATTTATAAATTATAATAAGAAATTATTTCATATATAATTATATATAATTATATATAAAACTTTCACATAAAAAATTATAATTATACATAATATATAAAACTTATATATATTAATATATATATAATATTTTGTATAAAACTTATATATACAATAATATAAATATTTTTTTTTATCAACTGGTCCGGTCCGGTCCGAAAAATCCTAAAACCGGAACCGGACCGGAACCGGCCGGTTTTCACATTCTAAGAACCGGTCCCGGTCCGGTCCGAACCGGTTTTCTGGTTTTCCAGTTTCAACTTACACCCCTAGCATCTGCTGATGATGGAAACTGTCCAAGAATCTGGCCCTTTGATATAGGCCGTGAGAAACTCGATTCTTTCCTCAGGGGGTAGTGATTCGATTGTGCCTACAAAATCTGGGACCTGAAAGTGAAAGCTACTAGTTCTGGGATCGACCAAGTGATTCCTATTAACATAAATCAAGTGGGAGAGTTTCCTTGGGAGAAATCGATAATGATCATGGAGGAGGTGGATAGTATGTAGGCGAGGGGGCTCTGTTGGGTTAGAGGAAGAAAGGAAGAGTACATCACTGAGGTCACTGAAGGAGGAGATGATGTGGGTTTTTTGGGAATTTGGTTGGGTGTTTTTGGAGGTAGAGATGGTGAGGCTAGGGTTGAAAATCTGGTAGATAAAAGCTGAGTTGAAGATAGACTGTGATGGAAGAGCTACAATGAAGTGCTTACTCCATTTCGCCGGCGACCTTTGTGATAGATCCATGATCTGCTTGTCCTTGTACGGCGTCGTTATCGTCGACTCCCACATGATGCCATCGGGATCAAACTCCCATATGATGGCTAGGCCTTGCCTTCTTACGATTAGTGAGTAGTGGTTGCTAGGGACAACCAAAAGAAAGGAAGACAAGGGACAATAATTTCTGAAAGGAAGATTTGAGAATGGAGGAAATGGTTTCTGGTTTCTAATGGAATTTATGCAAAAATGAGAAAGAGTAAGCTGAGCGGGGTTGACTACTTCTTTTTCTTCCATCATCGCCGTGTATTTTTCATCTTCTTGCAGAGTGTAGAGTTGGTTTTCGAGATTTGACAACTCTTCATTGAAGTTCTTCTAAACATTTTCAAAATTGTTCCTGACATCTTTAAATGTCTAGCCTGCAAAATAACATTCAAATGTTGCTGTGATTGTTCTACTGTCTCTCTGATTTTAAGCAAAGATGCAATAATTTCCTTCGATTCCATGGATTGATGAAACAACTGCCAAGAAAAACCTGACTCTAGATACCACTATAACTCACTTGTAGGGTAATATTTAGATAACTAAAAAATATGAGAGAAAATGTAAAGAAAATGGTCAAATCCAAAGTTGACCTAACTTCTAATAGAAGAGAGGTTGAGAGCAAAATAAAAAACAATTGTATTCAGATTCTAGATAACCATTTTCAATAGCTACAATACCCTTATATGCTAAAATGCAAACACTGGATAAAAAGGCCTCAGCCTTGCTCCAACATGACCCACGACTACTAAGCAACTTAACAAAAGAAAACAAACCCACTAAGGGCTAGCTACTCTGCGGCCCACTCCCTAACATGATAACATTAAGTAAATCAGGCCCTATTAGATTTGGCCTAAACCCGGCCCAAGCATTCCATTCGTGGACTGTGACAAAAAGACTAGTTAACGTTATAGTTTGAGCTATTTAAACTTCTCTCACTCTCTCAAAAACAATTTGTACTCGAATTCACCATCTTTCTATGTACAATCCGAAATGTTACGATTTAGTCATCATACAAAAGTCCAATATCAAGCATGTTCATTGAGACTCAACTATAGTTGCTCACTAATTAGATAAGAATAATTTGAGTTATGTCAAGGACCGATGATATAGACAATATATAATAATGTTCACAAGAATTCCAAAAGGGTTGTCATGTAATATGACTGCTCGTGATCATATCAAATGGGTTATACATGTAATATGCTCATATTTCCTCTCTCTTATTAATATAATTCCTCCTATAATTTTTGTTTCATAGACTACAACAAATGTATCTATTCTATGTTGAAAGTGTCTTTTTTCCTTTTTGTTCAGAACAAAAAAAAAAAAAAAATGAGAGGTTTCTATGAAAACAAAAGAGTAATGCTACTCATCATCTCAATTTTCATCATCCTTCCATCATTCTATGATGTAGCATTAAATGATTAAAGATTATTTATTATATTTTACTTGTGAACTTATCATTTAATGCCACATCATAGAATGATGAGAGGATAATAGAAGTTAAAATGATGAATAGATTTTTTCAAAACAAAAACATACGAAGAGATGTCACTCATCCTGTCCATTGTGCAAGTGGGCTAAACCAAGAGACGTGCCGTACAATAAATTGCTCACTGACTAAGCATGTGACAAGGAGTGATCTTTCTGAGTCATGCTGGGCCCTTAAATGCCATCATTGACTATTGAGCCCATAATTGCTCTGACAGAGCACTTGTTTTCTTAAGCCCATCAAGTGGAACAAGTTAAGAGGGATATGAATGTCCCGTTTGAATATAAAAATATTATCATTTTATTATTATAATTTTTTTAAATTTAATAATAATAATATTAAAAATTTATATTCTAATAATATTTTATTTTATTTATTTAAAATCATCTCATCTTATATCATCTCATTATTCAAACTTGTACGAGATATAAAAATTGTACTGACAGAATGTAACATGCTTGCTATGATATCGAGTGAAAGAACATTGTTCTCTGGGTTTTTAAGGAAAAACAGAATATAACAAAACAATTCCAACAACCACATTGGCATTTTCATGAGCTTGCTTTCCCACCTATATACTCTGAAGTCAAGTACAAATTATTGCCATGTTTTCCTTCTTTTTTTTTTTTTTTTGGGTAACATATATTGCACAGTTTTGAGTAAATTAAAAGAAAATCATGATTGAACATATAGTCCATGAGCCATAACCAGATTGGTGGGGTTGTTTTTCCTCAATTGGTGGACCAAATTCTCTACCAAAACAAATCAAAAACCAATCTAGGCTACACTTCATAACTTGTATTTAAAGCATTATAGAACTACTTGTCCATCTAAAGCTAATTGAAAAACTATATGGGTTTCAATAAAAACGCATGTTAAATCAAGATGAGATCCAATACGTTGCGTATTATATCTCGGCTTGGACTTCTTCACGATAGTAAGGAGTACATGTCTATTGAAAAATCGGAATTCTTTTCAATACAGAATTAAAGATTAGGGAGTATGGACGAGAACATGATATTATTTCCTTTGTAAAGTGGATGCTACTCCTTTCATCATATCATAATGCATATGATTTTTACAAGTTGCTCTTAACATTTGAATATCCATGTTGAAGTGCATGCAATGTCAACTATACAAAAAGCCAACCAAGCTCAAACTCCATCAATATACTAATACCCCATGACTGTTTCAAAGCTTGACCAACCAAACTCAAACTTTGCATGTGTTGACTGCTCAAAGTCACAACTGTACGTACTTAAAACCCCTCAAGCTCGTTGACCCGTCCAGTGCATACATAAAATAACGTTTGAACAATTCAACATACCTAAAACTATTATTTTTCCTCATTTTTTCACCCAAATAATAGAGAAAACTGAAAGCAACCCAACACAGAAAAACCTAGAATGAAGGTATAATTATTAGTTGAGTAATATTAGATATAGAGAAAACTTAAGGTTCCATTTGGATTAAGAGATGAGATGAGATGAGATGATTTTAGATAAATTGAATAAAATATTATTTTTTAATATTATTATTATTTTAGGATTTGAAAATTTTGAATTGTTTATTATATTTTGTGTAAAAATTTAAAAAAATTATAATGATAAAATGAGATTAAATGAAATGAGTTGAGATCACTTCTCAATCCAAACGGTGTGTGCGGTACTTGCACACTACAAACATCGATCAGTTTTCTTATTAATCAGACCATTTTACATCTGGTGTATATGTTTTTCTACCATTTTCTTTTTCTTTATGCTTCTTTTCTCAACAGTTCTCTGATGTCTGCTGATAGAGCATTGCCAACTAACGAGAACAAGGACAGTAAAAAAGGTAAAATAATGATGTCCGAAGTCTCTTCGAATGTAAGAAAACTTCCAACAATATCATCATTAAGCTGAAGCAATGCAAGAAATTGATGATTAGGTTTTGAAAAAAATAACAAAAAAGAGTTTGGAAGATTGCTTAAGTAATTGCCAATCATAATCATAAAACCAGTACAACCTGATCTTTATGCATTTGGATTGCTTGTTCTATACAGTAACATGACCCTCTTTTGTTTTATTGCAACTAACAATAGCAAATATATCAAAGTCCTTAATAATTAAACTGAAAAGGATAATTTAAAGTAATATCTAAGGTGCATGCATGCATGATCTATTGTTGAGGGGTACGTACGTACGCCCTAGAGAACCGAGACAGAAATTTGAAAAGAATAATACTAGAGCCTCCGCTGGGGGCTCTGTATTTTTTTATATGTTTTTTTTTTTTTTATATATATTTTTTAATAATTTTTAATATTTTAAAAAAATAAAAAATTTATTAAATTATTGAAAAATACTTTCTTAATCATGAAGTAAAATATTAAAATATTTTTTATTTTACTTCGTGATTAAGAAATTATTTTTTAATATTTTTTTTTTACTTTTTTATTAAGAAAGTATTTTTTAATGATGTTTTAAATTTATTTTATTTTTCTTAAATATTAAAAAGTATTAAAAACATCTATATAAAAAATAATTTAAAAAAAAAAAATGAAAAAACACTATGTTAGAGCCAACGGGAGCTCCCAGCGGTGGCTCTAGCATCATCCTTTATAAAAAAAATTCATAATATTATTAAACAATATTTTCTTAATCACGAAGTAAAATAAAAAATATTTTTTATAATTTTTATTTTACTTCGTGATTAAGGAAGTATTTTTTAATAATTTTATTTTTACTTTTTGATTAAGAAAATATTTTTAATAATGTTCTAAATTTATTTTATATTTTAAAAATATTAAAAAAAATCTATATAAAAAATAACTTGAAAAAAAAATACATGTAAATAGTAAATACATGCTGCAGCCCCAGCGGGAGCTGTAGCACTACCCATTTGAAAAAGACACAAAACGTTTTGTTTTTAAAATGAGTTGAGATTAAAATTAAAAGTTGAATAAAATATTATTAAAATATGTATTTTTATTTTTTATTTTTTGTTTTAAGTATAAAAAAATTAAATTACTTATTTTATTTTATATAAAAGTTTGAAAAAATTGTAATGATTTAATAAAATAAGATGAAATGAGCTTAGAAGAATTGTGAAAACAAAATATACATTTAGAATACGTAAATGCACAAGCTGTCTCTATGAAAATGATATCTTTTTATAACTTTTTTATGTAATTATGTTTTAAATTAATATTTTTTTATAAAATAACTTATATAAATAATATCAATTTATATAAATATTCTCAATTTGAAATATAGTTGTACAATGGATAATAAATGTTACATCCATAAAAAAAATTCTATAACAGTAAACTCATATAGTGACATGGTTTCATATGATTATAAGATCTATTTTATAATAAAAAAGATTTATAATTTCAAATAATGCTAGAGCTTCCGCTGAGACTTTTGCTGGGCTCTAACATGTGTTTTATTATGTATTTTTTTTTAGTTTTTTTATATAGATTTTTTTAATAATTTTAAATATTTTGAAAAAATAAAAAAAATTCACAATATTATTAAAAAATACTTTCTTAATCATGAAGTAAAATTAAAAATAATTTTTTATTTTACTTCGTGATTAAGAAAGTATTTTTTAATGATTTTTTTTTTACTTTCTAATTAAGGAAGTGTTTTTAATAATATTCTAAATTTATTTTATTTTTTAAAAATATTTTAAAGTATTAAAAAAAATCTATATAAAAAATAACTTAAAAAAAACACATGAAAATAATGCTAGAGCTCTAGCAAGAGCTTTCAGCGGGAATCCCCAACGAAAACTCTAGCATTATCTTAAAATTTAATATATCACATTAAATCACATTAACTTATAAATTTAATTTTATAAAATTATTACAAAAGGGGTTATACATATATCATTATCTTTATATAATATCTGCCGTTTCTTCTTTCTTTTGCTAAAAGAAAAAGTGAAAAAAAGAAAAGGTTAAAATCAATAAATGCTACATTGGTGCCGTTTACAGCCCGCAATCAGAAATTGTGGTAGTTGCCATGGGAAAACATAAAGAAAGCAAGACAAACGGGATGGTCTCCTTGTGGACTTGGTATTCAAAACATTATTTTAAGTAGAAAAATAAATAATGAATAAAAGAAAGATTTTAACATTTGTGCAGTTGAAATTGAAAAGACCAAATAACTATGGAAAGATATTGAATATATTAAATAAGATGAAGGTAGCTACTATTCATTTACAAACTCCACACTCATAACTTTTTATAAGGTGTGAGAGTATTTTTCATAAGATGTGAAATGTGAAATGATAAATAGTAATTGATGAGAAAAATTTTTCGACATCTATATTATTATAATTAATCCGAAAGTCGATGATTAATAGTATTCAATGCCTATCTCTCCCTATCACATTTTGTTGCATTGGTTTACTTCTAGTCAAGGTCTTGAGGTAATACATAAATGAAAACAAAAACCATACTGTCAATTCAAATAGAAAATGAATTATCATATGGGGATGGACATGGATGGTGGACCCTTGCTATGATTTCATATGATTTGAAAGAGCAAGGGAAATTTTGCCATTCTCTCAAATTGCATGAACCCGAAAAAATAGAAAAACTATGTATTAAAACAACAACAACCCCCAAGACAACCCACTCTTGATTTAAGTTGTGTTTAGATGTTGAAATGAGTTGAGTTGAGATGATAAAATATTGTTAGAATATTATTTTTTAATATTATTATTATTTTGAGATTTAAAAAAATTGAATTGTTTATTATATTTTGTGTTGGAATTTAAAAAAATTGTAATAATGAGTTGAGAGTATTTAACTAACCTGTAAGAGAGCTGACTTCGTGGGAAGTCTCTTAGGCCTTAAATACTCAACCAGAAATAAATAAAAGGACATGTCATTGTCTCCATATGATGTTCATCAATTTGGTCTCCACCGTTTGATGTGAAAATGAGAGTGATCAAATGGTGCTGATCCAAGGAGGATGCAAGGGGGAAGTGGAGCCCACCATGGTATTTAATTTAAGAAAAGTTCAACCATGTACAGACCAAAGGAAGACTCTAGGACGGACGTGGAAAAAGAGGGAGAAGATTAACATGGAGAAGGAAGAGTGAGGAGAGAGAGGGAGAGAGATAAAGGAGGAGAATGAGTCATGTTTTTATTTTTTGAAATCCATCCGCTCCAATTCTTCAATGCACTCTCATCAAATACGACAGCTTAAAAACCCATCACTGAAAACCACCTGTCTTCAATACCCAGATCTCTGCTTCACATAATTTGATCAAAGTCTTCACCATCTTTTCAAAAGTTCCCCTGTTTCTACATATTGTTTTGCTCTGTTTTCAGCCAGAAAACTTATCTTTCTTTAAGCTCCCTGATCAATAGTATGTAATTTTTAGCTTCTCGTTTATCATTTTCACCTCTCTCTTTCATTCTTTCTTCTGGTTTGATCCTTGAAGATTAGTCTGTTTCTAATATTAGTTTTTTTTTTTTTTTTTCCCAAATAGGATCTAAACAATCCCATAGTTGTCTCCCACTTCCTAGGAAATATAGCCATTTCCCTCCCTACAAATATCCCCTCTTGCTTTACAAGTTCTTGCTTTTTTTACTTGAACCCGTCTTATACAACAAGTCCTGCCCGTTTTCTTTGTCTCCCACTTCAAAAGCCCCACCTGGGTTTCTAAAATTTGAGCCAATCCAATCATGGGAATTCAGAAGGACAAGGTGAGATTCAATGTTGGAGGCAGGATTTTCGAGACAACTGCGACAACCCTCGCCAACGCCGGCCGGAATTCAATATTTGGAGCAATGTTCGACGAGAATTGGACTCTACAAGCCAATAATTCCGAAGAATACTTCATTGATCGAAACCCGGATTGCTTTGCCATCCTCCTCGATCTCCTCCGAACCGGAGAGCTCTACATTCCGGTGAATGTTCCAGAAAAGCTCATCTACAGGGAGGCCCTGTTCTACGGCCTTCTAGACCACGTTCGCTCCGCGAAATGGGGTCCATTTGATGGAAATCGATTGCGGCCCTCGCGGTCTATAGCTGGGCGAGCACCAGGCGATGGAACAGCAATTCGAGCCGGCCCGGATGGTGGTTGTTGCGTTGCTCATGGAAGCATGGTTCACGTCTATGATTGGATGCTAGATGAGCATGCACCAATCACTCTTGATTACCAAAGAGTAAACGATGTTGGTTGGATTGATTCACATAGCATTTTGATCAGCGTGTGTGAGCGATTAGGCCGTGGAGATGGTGGGATGGGTCTGTTTAGTTCATCAACAGGAGAGCTAAGGTACAAATTTCAAGTCAATCATGAGAATCAAGTTAAGAGCTTTACTGCTGGGGCTTTGAGTTTCAGCTCGGATTACAAGATATTTTCAAGTTGTAAAGGTAGGAGCAATGAGTATGGGATTGGAGTTTGGGACCAAGTAACTGGAAAGCAGATTGACTTTTTCTATGAGCCTCTTGGCTGGTCGCTGGGAGATGCTGACAAGCTTCAATGGTTACATGGGAGCAACTGTTTGTTGGTTGCATCCTTATTTCCTAGGAAGGACAATTGTTACATTAGTTTGTTGGATTTTAGGGAGAAGAAGATGGTTTGGTCGTGGTCTGATATTGGAGCTCCAATGACTGTGGATGAGAAGCGAGTTAGAGACGCAATAGCAATGGAGGAGAATAGCTCTATCTGTGTGGTGAATGAGTATGACGATTTGGGTTTCATGGACTTGAGAAGCACTGCTGGGAGCGTCCGGTGGAGCTCGAGAAGCCGGTTGATGAAGGGGAAGATGCCTGAGGAACCATGTTATCCTAAGTTGGCATTGCACGAGGGCCAACTCTTCTCATCCATGAACGATTGCATATCTGTGTTTTGTGGTCCTGACTGGGTTTTAACATCCAGGCTACGAAGAAGCTATGGAGGTTCAATATGTGATTTTTCCATAGGTGGTGACCGGCTTTTCGCACTGCATAGTGAAGAAAATGTGTTTGATATATGGGAGACTCCACCTCCACCGATCATATGATTCTGCAAAATGGTCTGCTTTTTTTGGTTTTTTCCTTTTTGACATACATGGTTTTCTATTTTGTTTTTGTAGTTTTTAGAAGATGGAGTTTGCAGTTAAAGGCTATAGGTGTTAGGAAACTTAAGAGGTAGTATGAGAGCTCTGAGCTCGTATAGGGTTTTGCTAATTGTTAGAGAGATGGAAGTTTGTTACTTTAATAACTGATTATAACCTCATATACATGTAGAGGGATATCTGAATTGTGACTGTAAATGGGGAGTTCCCATTGTTGGAATGATAAAAGTGAAGAAGTTTTAGGTTTCTTTGAGGAAGATGAATCTATTTCTAAATTATGAGTCTGTCTTTGCATATCTCATCATCCAACTGACCATCTTTCATTTTTCTCTTTTTTGACAGACCCTCTCTCTTTTTCTTTCTGCTTTTGACCTCTGCTTTCATAAAGTTTAATTCCCTTCCTCTTGTTTTCATGCATCCCAATGCTTTCAGAACATATTCCAGATTTGCAGGAAGAACGCACACGCACATAGGCACACATACACGAGAGAGAGAGAGAGAGAGAGAGAGAGAGGGCTTTTTGCAGGAGAGCAGTTGGAACAGCTAAACTGGCTGATGGATCAACGAATCGAATCACTCTGCATAAAGTTGTTAGGTGTAGCTTTAGAGAACTCTTTAGTTTCAGGAGCTTAACCACTGAGTTCGTTTCCTTTATTGGTTTCTGGTGTACCAAATCTGTTCATGATCACACCCACTAAAGCCCCAATCCAGTCCCATGCTTTGTATTCGATATCCATGAACTTAGAACCGCATTGATTTGCTTATGGCTCGTTTGGATTCAGAGATGAGATGAAATGAATTGAGATGGTTTGTGAATAGTAATAAAATTTGTGAATAGTAGTGAGATGAGTTGCTCAATCCAAACCATCTTATCTCACTACTAATTAAATACATTTTGCCCTCCTACATGAGGGACTATATACTAACTCACCTCAACCCTCTCTCAGATGCCCCTGTATTCAAAACCAGCTTAGGGAGCATGACTATATAGGTCCTATCCAGAAATATTAATCATGAACCATAACCACCATACCCCAAATGCCAGTCACAAGCAAAAACAGAACAAATAAATAAAGAAATCAATGTCAGTAAACCAGCAAAAAATACAAACAAAAAAGAGCTTTGACAAAACATAAAATATTTTATGGGAAGATGCCCTGTGAAGAGAGATTCACCAACTGGGTTCTGACTCGTCTGGTCAATCTGAGTAGGGATTAGTAATGAATTTAAATGCAGTGTTGATAATAAAAAAGAGGTTTTGGTCATCCAAGGGGGATCACTTTCATGTAAGGAACCACGTTCTTTCATCTTAAAAAAACGGGGGTTTTCCTCCTTATGTGAACTTCTAGGAAGCTTCCTTTAATTATTTCTCTCTATCAATAAGAAACTCATGTATTCCACATAAGGAGGAACAAATAAGATAAAGATAAATGAAACAGCACTTCTAATTTGATGCAAAAGCAAAATAAACAATATTACAGGTTTAAAAAAAAAAAAAAACACCAAAAGAGCCATGGACCCAATAAGGCAAACAGTACATCGAGCATAACCAGGCATCAGTGTCCTGATAAATGCAACTGGCTGAGATTCTTTAGGAGCAAGTTGCTCAAACTAGACATTATTTTCCTCCTCATAGTAAACATGACATTTGGACCCATTTGAATAGTGAAATAAGATGAATTGAGATGGTTTGTAAATAATAATAAAATTATTAGTTGAAATTAAATGAGATGAAATCATATTTGTATCAGGTCTTATTGTATTCGACAAATGTCAATTTCAAATAACTTCGTTCATATACTGTCGATGATTGGAAAGAAAATGAATGAAATCAGCAACTTTAAGTTTTATTCTTTAATTTTTTTTTATGCGTTACTTCAGAAACTTATTAGGCATCAGTTGGGAGACTATGCATCCATGTCCATGTGCATGCGTGCATGTGTGCACGTCTTCATGTGCCTGCACGTGTATGTGTGAAGCACTTACCAATCCAACCTTTCCCTAATCTTCTTAAATAGATTTATGTTTGGTTGTTGGAGTGATGTCAATTCATCTTAAATATTAATGGAATTTACTATTTTTTTATCTTTTTATAAAAAAAATTAAACTCATCTCAATCTATTTCATAATTCATTTATTTAAACATATATCTCAATCTAAATAAGATCTATAAAATATTACTATTTATAGATTAACTCAACATTCAAATTTAGCTTGGTGGAGGATGTGGACACGGATATCAAGATGCAGGATCTCAATCCAGTCTAGAAAACAAGAGCCAAGGAAGTCTAGTTCACATAGGGACCACTGTAACAAAGTTATAGGTATCAAGTCTCTTAACTCCTTCGCGGAAATTTTCCAGTAGTACATTAGGCCGTTTCTCAAATTTCTTAGTTGTTTCACCAGAAATTCTTAGAAGTGGCCCCATGGTTGGTATAATGGTATAATGAAGACCATGAGAATTAAACAATGGTTGGTATTTTGGCTATCACCAAATCTATTATCCTACTTTCCTGGAACTTTACCCGAACACTTGCAAGTCATGAGCATTTTTATATTCTCTTGGCTGACATGATATTTTGCTAAAATGAAAACAACTCCACAATAGGATGAGAATCCTGAACTCTTAACAATGTCTAATACTAGGAAGTTGTTGGAAATTTATAATGTTTTGAAAGTTTCTTCAATGTCCATTGTAGGCAAGTCAACCTACGACATGGTTGATGCTGGCTAAGGCAGTATGCAACATGTTAAGAATTTTCGATGAATATTTTGATGGTTGCATTACAAGTGCATAGTGTGAGGCAAATGTTACCATGTCATCAAGAGGTGCAGTTGAAGTTGGAAGGAGAAGCTGCTTAATGCTACAGAAGACGTACGGTACAACATGCCACTGTTTAAAATTGAGGGAAAGTTGGTTCTATTTGGCTGAAATGGAACAGAATTAAGGAAGCCGATTATCCATTCAACTCGTTTCTATTTCCCCTCAACTCCTCGCTTAGGATTGCACAAAATTAATTACTTTTCCAAACCGGTTTCCATAATCTAACTAGTTCGATGTAAACAAAGCAAGCACTCGATATGAATTTATCAAACAAGTTCTAGTTCATGCCATGTTTGAAACCCAATCTACTCTGCTGAACTCTCAATACAACTGACTCCTCAAGAATCCCAAAATGCACCAATTGAAGAAAACCAAGTCCCCATTTTGGCCATAAAACATGGCAAAGTTTATTAAGCTCAAAGCTTACCCAGAATCAATAACGAAACTTTACCAGACACTGGAAGAAGATTGAAGAAGAACTTATCATACAACCGTGAGAGAGCGAGAGAGAGAGAGAGGGGATGATTGGCTAAAATTTTTTTATTCCCACTTCACTTTTGATGGTGGCACTAATATCCAAACCAAAACTAATGATAAACAAAAAAAGAAAACCAAAAAAAGAAGCAAAACGAGAAAATGGTATGTTAGGGAGCGCAACAGAGAGAGAGGATTGCAGCGTATACCATTGAAAGGAACAGAGTCCAGAACCCTGCAAGCCATTCTGAAGGAAATTCCACCTCACAAAGGCCATCCCTCCATTTGAAGCTCTGTTCGTGTTTGCGAGAGTGAATGAATGTGAAAAACATACGCCTTCTGTTCTTGGTAATGGAGAAAGGAACAAGTTGAGTCCTTGAACGGTATGCACAGCCTACTTTCTTTCAGTCTCTGAACCGCCTAGTGTGCATGGATGTTTCATGCCCACCGAATTTCTGTTTCAAATTTCAACCTTAGAATAGAAACGGAAGGAGAAAAAAAAAAAAAAAATTTCTTGACACACCATCAATTGACTAGAAATTGATGCATTTATCTCTATCTCACTGATGGTTAATTTAAAAGAAAGCAAGAGAAAAACGGATGATATGGCAATCGAAATGTAACCTGATGAACAAATTGCTATATTTGGAAATAAAAACTGTGACACAACAAAATCATTCTCTTAGATCTAATGTACTTACTAGATCTAGTAAGTAACCTGTTAATCTGTTTTATTTTTTTACAAGATCAGGATTTTACTTTTCATTTATCAGGCTTGTGATCATGTCTCAACAGCCCCACGATTCTCTAAGAAAAACTTGATAAAGCTCTTTGCCTACGAGTAAGCATGAAATGAAGCATAATACCAACTAACGATAATAGTTGCCTGTTAGCAGGTAAGAATTTGCTAGCCAAAGCAGGTGGCATTTGGCCATGGACGTGCCTCGTACCAGGCAAATAAGGATTTGGCACCATGCCTAGTCAGGGCTTCATCATCTCCGTTCATCTTATTGGTGTTCGTTGGTTAAGTTCGACGGCACGATCAGCTGTAACATCAAAATGGTTTGCTCTTTTAAAGACAATCCCATAATAAAAGCTATGAAATATGCAAAATTTTCATGGGTGTGAGAGTTACTTCCCATTGCACAGCAAGATGATGTAAGTAGGCAAGTTGCCCTTGCCTAAACCAACTATAATCAATACGTCTTTACCAATTAACCCAAGAAAGCTCAATTCTTCAGTGGAAGATTACCAAATGTTCGGACATAATATAGCAGTCTGGTGTGGATAAGTCAACTTATCCGCATGTCGGCAGGTGACGTAATGAGGCCTCCACCCTGCAAGTTTATCACACCTTATCTGAAAGTGCAGAAACCACCCATCTGCCAGCTATATCTCCAGTCATTACAGATCCAACCTTGTCTGTTTGGTAAATTCTTATAAAATTTTCGGAAAGGGCAACTATTCATAGGCTACACATGGAGCTAGCCCTCTTTTCACAACAAAAAATAACTCAAGTATGATGGTGTACCTGTAAACCAAAGCAACTGGCCTGCCTCCAAAAGCTATATGCATTCAATTTGGAGACACAAGTAAACTCATTGATTAAATTAAAAATGAACCGGCTCCTTGATCTGTTGATCCAATGTACTCAGAGTGCTGTATATAAGGCACCTTTGAGAATGAGTAGAATCCCCAGCTACAAAAACATTTTTCCTCCTCTCCACTTCAATCCAGCTGCATCCTGCTGGCTTTTTCAGATCTCTAGTCCTCATAAGCTTTCTTATCTCTATGACCCCATCCCATCTAGCATCTGCTGCATATAGGTTTGACATAACCACATAGTTCCCAATGTTGTTAGCTTCAATTTCAAAAAGTCGATCAGCCACAAGACGGCCCAATTCTACCTCATGATGTGTCCTACAGGCACCTAGAAGTGTCCCCCACACATTTGCATTAGCTTCAATGGGCATCCTAACCACAAAAGAATACGCATCGTTCACCCTACCACCACGAGCAAGGAGATCCACCACAGAGGCATACTGTTCCATGGTTGGCTTGAATCCATGGACCTTCTCTATTGAATAAAACACCTTCAACCCTTCACTTACAAGACCAGAATGACTGCAAGCAGATAACACAGCAGTGATGATGACATGATCTGGCTTCACACCCAGCTCAAGCATATAAGAGAAAACACTAAGTGCTTCCTCTCCCATACCATGCATGGCATACCCACTGACCATAGCTGTGAACATAACCAAGTCCTTGTGGGTGCTTGAATGAAAAAGCTTATAAGCAGACTTTATAGCGCCACATTTTGCATATACATCCAACAAAGCTCCCTTCAAGCGAGCATCCTCAAAACCAGCTCTAAGTGCATATCCATGACACTGGTTCAGCTGGTGGACAGAGGCCATTTGAGCGCATACAGGAAGGAAGCTCATAAGTGTCACTGTATCAGGCTTCATTCCTCGAGCTTGTAACTCCTGAAGCAAATTGAGAGCTTCACCAGGACAATCGTTCTCTGCATAAACTCGAACCATTAGATTCCAGGTAGTGAGATCTGTTTCAGACATCCGGTCAAAAATCTTATATGCATCATCATGTGATCTACAATTCACGTAACCTGAGATCATTGCATTGTAGGTGACCAAATTCCTTTTCCCTGAAAAACTCTGAAAAATCTTGAATGCATACTCAATGTTTCCACATTTGGCATATGCATCAAGCAACGCATTTCCAACAGTAGGTTCAATATCACCTTGCAACAAACCAGTCTTCATTGAATAGCTATGAGTTTCTTTAACCTTCTCTACTCTCATAACATTAGCACAAAAATGAAGTATAGTCAAGATAGTAATGGAGTCGGGTCTAATTCCTCCATTGAGCATGCAGTTTAATAGGCCCAGAAACTTGTTGTCATATCCACCATCCACAAACGCATTGAGTATAGAGTTCCACGATATCAAATCTCTTTCAAATATCATCAAAAACGTCTGAAATGCAGCTTCTATGTGACAGCATTTTGCATAGAAACTAATGAGGGCATTACCTACGGCTGTATCATCGCGCAGGTATGGATGTCGAAGAATATACCCATGAATCTCTTTCCCTACCAGCAAATTCTGCAAGATAGCACAAGCAGGAAGAATGCTCACAAAAGTTATAGAATCAGGCTGAATCATCTCTACAGAGAGTAATTCACGAAACAAGTCCAAAGCTTTCAACCACTCACCATTTGATGCATAACCTGCAATTATGGCATTCCATGAAACCAAATCTCTTGATGTCATGCCCTGGAACAAGGATACTGCTTCTTTCATCCATCCACCTCTTAAGTAGAAGCTCACCAAAGCATTGCGGACAGAAACATCTGAAATTAATTCTGTTCGCCGTTGCACATAACAGTGTATTTCTCTTCCTAAATGGTAGGGAGCATTCTCATCTAAAGAAGCACAAACAGGTAGAATATTTGCAATGGTTGCATAATTTGGTTCCACTGGTCCTTCCAACATCCATTGGAACCATTTGAATGCATTGCCCGTTAACTTATTCTCAGCAAATCCTGCAATAATTGCATTCCACGAAACAACATCTTTATCATTCATGCTATTAAACACAGCCGAGGCGTCATTACAAACTAGCCCACATTTTGCATACATTGATATCAGCGCATTCCCAACAAGGGTATCTGTGTCCAGTCCAGATTTAATCACATAAGAGTGCACACACTTCCCCATATTGATTTCTAATAACCGTGCACACACTGGAAGAATGGTAGCAATAGTGATAGAGCTAGGTTTAGCTTCACCACCTTTGTGCATAACATCATACAATCTCATCACCTCCACATCATACATTCGGGACCCAGAAAATCCAGACAGGATGATGTTCCAAGTGACGGGATCAGAGTTGCCAATCTGACTAAACAGCCTCTGGCAATCATCAAGCACGCCACATTTTGCATACATGTTAAGCAGAGCTTTAGATACAGTGTGACAGGTAAGATGGCCCTGCTTCACAATGTAACCATGAAGAGTTTTCCCAAATTTGATGGCTGAGAAAGTAGCGCAGGATTTAAGAACAGCTGACAAGACTTGGTGATTAGATCTAAAGCCTGATAAACATTGTATATTTTCAAGGAAAAGGGAAAAATCTTCATAATGTCTAGTGCCCACACAATAGGTCCTTGTTGCGGCACTCCGTATTTTCAAACCCACAGGAAGCATATCCACTAGAGGCTCTCCTGCAGCTTTGTAATCTGACTTGGGAAACAAAACAACTTTTTCAAGCTATGGTGAATTTAATGAGTGAGATCCCACAAGATGAAAAAAATACTATTTTTTCAGATCAACTGAAATCTCTTGCTGTCAACCTAATACTTTGCTGATGAGTCAGAAACTCTGCAAGGCTCCTTAAGCCACAGTCCCAATTCAAGGTAAGCACTTCTACCAAATTAGGTCTGTCCATTAACTCCTTCAAGCCCATTTTAAGTGTAACGCCCTGTACCTGGAGGGTCGGAGAGTTACTTCTTATCACTTAAAATCATATCCCAACAATACAGACATAAACTCTAAAAGCTCTTTAATTCATAAATCCATTTGTTCCAACAAAACTTATATGTTCCTCTATATGGAAGTCAATGAAATAATCCAACAAAATAAATCAACTCTACAAAGTCTCAATGCTAATGTCGATCTCTCAAAATACCCAATCAATAGAACAAGATAAATCTACTAGTTAAGACCATCCAATAATCATAGTACCTTTTGGTACTCAATCCAATATACTAAATTAATCCCACACATGCTTCATATTCTTGATTCCCAACTGAACCATCAAAATCGTCTGAGAATATAGTGGAGATAATTATGTGAGTTATCAACAACTTGGTAAGCACTAAACATATACCAGTGTGTAAATATAAGCCATTTAAATAATGCAGAACAAAACATAATAGTTACAAAAATGCAAAACAATACATAATATCAAAATATCAGAGCGACAATTTTAGAAGTATTCATATGCAGATACTTCATCATAGTGTCACGTTTCGTAAAATCGCACAACACAATTTCCAACACTCAACACACCAATAGTTTAGCCCAGCCTCCTCAATTTTCCTTAACCATTCTCCACACATACACCTGTCAAGCAAACAACCATCCTTTCAAGTCAACCAACTTACTCCCGACATAATCCTACAACCAAACAACCTACAAACCGACATCTCAAGCAATCACAGCCCACAAATCAATATATCGAACAAACAAATAGCCCACAAATTGATATATCAAACAACCAAACAGCCCAACCAGCAACACATCAAACCCTAAAACAACAGCGCATTAACCCAAACAGCCCAACCAGCTGCACGTCAAACCCCAAAACAACCATGCATTAACCCATACAGCCACACACATTAATTATCAGTTCAATCATGTAATTAGTGGCAGCACCATCTTCCAACAATTATCAATGTACAAGGTACGCAACAACGGTATAAACACAAAACTAAAGCTCGGATTTCCTTACCCAAATTTCGTTACGGTGATACAATGAATTTGATAACGAGGTGAGGCTGTCTAAGACTTATTTCAATGACCTGTGATACAAAACAGTGATGTTAAAACCGAATTTGAACAGTGGGTGATACACGACGGAAAGAATGCTATCAAACGAGGTACATACCTTGGCGGCGGGGATGTATGTCGACTCCGGTGGCCTAAGTTAGTCACGGCTTAAATCTAAAAAGGAAAGTGCTACTGTGAGAGGGAGAACCCGAGAGGTTAGCGAGATAGCATGTAGCGGAGAAAAAAAAATGTCAGAGAGAGGTACAGATCGAGATGAAGAGGCTTACCGGCGTGATAACAGCAGTAGTGCAGAACAGAGATGGAGACTCCGGCAATAAAACCCACACACAGAATGCCTCACCGTACTGAGTATATCATTAAGAACACGTAAATCTTGGGCCAAGGGGTAAACATCAAGAGAGAGAGGAAGACAGAGAGATGCTTACTAGTGTAGCAGCGCGCGGCGGTGCACGGAGGCTGAAACCGAATGGAAATGAGCGAGAAAAGCCTTGGGACTCGCTAGGCACACGCAATAAAAAAAAACAATGGAACCGACTGAAAACAGAGAACGAGAGTGTGAGAGAAGGAGAGAAAAATCTGAAAATTTAGAGAGAAACTGAGATGCTGGAGTGCGGGAGGGGAGAAAAGAGAGATTGAGATGCTTACCGTCGTTCCATCAAAAGTCCAGCGAGGAAGCTTGTAGGCGACACGAACCCGAGGAGCAGGAGACGGCAGACCCAAAAACCGCAGTGGGAGGGGACGAGAAAGAGACGGAAGGATGAGAGCAAAGAGAGAACCTATGGAGGGAG
Organism: Juglans regia; assembly: GCF_001411555.2. Lineage (NCBI taxonomy): Eukaryota > Viridiplantae > Streptophyta > Magnoliopsida > Fagales > Juglandaceae > Juglans > Juglans regia. The sequence continues at coordinate 36,550,905 of NC_049906.1, forward strand.
TGGGGTACGAAGAGAGAGGGAGAGCAGTTGTGGATAGTGGAACGCACGGAGAGAATGAAGTACGGCATGAGAGTCACTGAAATGGGAGAGAAGTGGGCGTCGGCATAGGGGAGAGGAAAACGTCGGGAAGAGGTGGAAGGGACTAAACGGTGCGTTTAGCTCCTCCGTTCCTTTTTTTTTTTTTCAGGGCGGGCGTGTTTTAAAACCTGGGCATGGGTCTGGGCTTAGAATCGGGCCGGGTTTTATATAGCAATATGTAACACGACTTGTAAATTTAACACAAACATGACACAAAATTAACAGGTTTGAATTTGATATTAACAGATTCGGATCAAAACGGATTGACCCGTTAAGATACGATTTATAAACGGATGAATAACTGATTAACATGTTCAACCCAAAATCAACTTGTTTTGGTCCATTTAAATTTTATTTCAAAATTTTAATTTTATTATTGTTGAATTATAATGTTGGTATTTCTCAATATGCTTACGTTTTTATTATTATAATTATAATTTTAGACCTATGCTCATATTTGTTATTGTAGGGTTTATAATATTAGTTTTATTATATGTTAAAATTTGAATAATATTGATATTTATTGTTAGTAGGTAGTCTTATTTTTTTAATATATTGTGGCTACTTATACATATAGATTTTCATTTTTATATGAAATTATGTTAATAAGGTCAAAATGAATTATGTGTGTTAGTTCAATCAATTATAAAATGTTTAAATGAGTTATGTCGTGTTAATTTATTTCTATTTTTAATTAATTACTAAACGAGTTAAAATGGGTAACACGACCCGACCCGTTATCTAAACAGGTTGGATTAGGGTTTGAAAATTTAACACGTTTAACTTAATAGGTCGGATTCAGGTTGACCTATATAGTCGAATGCTCATAACTTGACACAACACGAATACGACCCGAAAACACGATTTTTCACCCCTAAATACAAATCTTCTCTCTTTGTTTTTTTTTTTTAACTAAATCATATAATTCATATATGATTATACTTTGAGAAGTCTTTTACATTTTTCTTTTCTTTTGTATTGATAGGAAATAGTCAGAATTTATTCAAGACATTATCCAATGGCTGGACTCAAGAATAGTAAACCATACATCTCTAATTGATGCCAAGTATCCCATTGAAATAGAGTCTCACGTATAAGACATTTATCGACATTTAAATATTGAAAGGAATGATGTTATATGCATGGTGGGGATATTTGGAATTGATGGAATTAGTAAGACAATTATTTTAAAAGATATCTATAACAAGATTTATCATCAATTTGAAAGAAAGTTATTTCTTGAAAAATATGAGACTTCAAAATCAAAAGGTTTGATTCAGCTACAAAATATACTTCTTTATGAGATTTTAGGAACAAGTTTGGATGTTCGTGATATTGATTGAGAAATTAATGTGATTAAGCATAGACTTTGCTCTAAAAGGGTTCTCCTAGTTCTTAATAACGTGGACGAGATGGTTTAAATAGAAAAATCATCACAACAACAAGCGATCAACATTTATTAAATGATTCTAAAGTTAATTCAAAATGCAAGGTAGTGATATTGGGTGACAATGAATCCCTTCATCTTTTTAGTTGGCATGCTTTCGATAAAGACAAACCATTGGACGATTATGTGGAACTCTCTAAACATGTAATACAATATGTTGAGGGCCTTCCATTAGTTTTAATATTGCTAGGTTCAAATCTAAAAGTTAAAAGTATACATCAATGAAAGAGTGTATTAGATAAATATAAAAAAATTCCAAAATGAATTATTCGAAAAGTACTCCAAGCAAGTTATGATGGATGGGATAAGAATAAGAAACGATATATTTCTTGATATTGCATGTTTCTTTAAAGGAAAACGCTTGGCTTATGTCACTAAAATATTTGACGGTTGTGGTTACTTTCCGGATGATAGTATCAAGAGTCTTGTAGACAAGTGTCTTATTACTATTGGGCGAGGGAAGAACTAAGAAGTATCAATATTCATTGGGAACTTTGTTGCACCCGGTTTTTCAAATCTAAAGGGCTGCAAAAAGATTGGTGGTTATACAAATCTTGGAAAAAAGATGAAAGGATGGAGGCATTGTATTACAAGTGTTGAATCTTGAGAATTATTTCAGTCAACCAGTCTTGTTGTTTTCACAACTCCTCTTAATTTATCTCGTCTCATTTTATTTAATCTAATCATTATAATTTTTTTAAATTCTCACATAAAATAAAATAAATAATTTAAAATTTTTAAATTCTAAAATACAAATAATATTCAAAAAATATATTATAACAATATTTTATTCAACTTTTAAACTTTAATCTCATCTCATCTCATTTTTGAAAACAAACAAGGTTTTAACAATATCAAATATTATACGATGTTTAATTCCTCTGCCACTTTGGATTTCTTAGATCTCTCGGGGAGTGAAATTGCTATCCTTTGTCATTACAAAGATTTCCATTAGTATCAAGAATACTGCAATTCAATGGAAGCCACATCATATCGCTTTAGAGAATTGACTTGACTGGCTGCACCAAAATGCATGTAAACATCAGGAATTCTCCAGTGCCAAGTCCTTTATTGTGGAAGAAGGAATGTATCTTTCAATTTGACTCCATTTTTTTTCAGTTTTCATGACCTGAAACCGTTAAGGAATCATCGTTGGTTTAACAGGGGGCAGTAACGGCTCAGATGATGCAAGCAGTATTTTTGAAGGCGTAGATTTGGTTAATAATGATATGAATAGAATTGGAGGCGGATATCTGTCTTCTATTTTTTTCCTCTCTCTCTCTCTCTCTCTTTCCTCGATGAAATCATGCAAACGAAGCAAGGGTTCGATACGCATTTTATCAAACGAGTTATAGTTGATGCCATGTTCGAAACCCAATCTACACTGCTGAATTCTCAATACAACTGACTCCAAATGCACCAATTAATTAAGAAAACAAAGTCCCCATTTTGGCCATAAAACATGGCGAAGCTTATTAAGTTCAAAGCTTTGCCAGAGAGAGAGAGAGAGGGGAAAATGAATTTAAAAGAAGATGCAAAATGATAAAATGGTATGTAAGCGCGCGCGCGAGAGAGAGAGAGAGAGGGAGAGAGGATTTTATCTTTATATATACCATGAAAAGGAATATAGAGTCCGCAACTCTGCAAGCCATTCGGAGGGAAATTCCTCCTCCCAATGGCCACCCCTCCGTTTGAAGCTCTGTGCCGCAAAAAGCTTCGTAGTCAGTACGTCCCGCAAAAAGTGGAGTTTTTTTTTTTTTTTTTGAAATAATAACTCATTTCCATTCATTCAAACCAATGGGATACAAGGAGGAAGGTCTCCCAAAGTTACAATATGATCATGATTGGATAGAGCATCTTTTGCTAACAAGTGAGCTATAGAGTTGCCATTTCTCCTTACATGAGAAACCTCCCACTTAGCAAAATTTCCTAAGAGCTGTTTAGCTTCACTAATAAACATGCTTGCACTGTTAAAGCCTTCCTTGCCACTTCTAAGCTGGTTAATAACTTGGATGGAGTCACCTTCAATGATCACTTGTGTAAGGCCAAGCTCCATGCCAAATTGTGCAGTTTTAAGTGCACCGAATGCCTCAGCTAACAAAGGGTCCGGGAATAGTTGGATATATAAGTGCAAAAAGTGGAGTTGGATATATAAGTAGGCAAGCTGCCCTTGCATAAACCAACTATAATCAGTACGTCCCTACCAATTAACCCAAGAAAAGCTCAAATTTTTCAGTGGAAGATTACCAAATATTCGGACATAATACAGCAGCAGTCTGGTGTGGATATATCAACTTTATCCACATGTCGGCGGGTGACGTCTGGCGGCCTCCACCCCCGCGACTGGTAGGTAGTAATCTCAGCTCGCAGAAAAAACCAAAGAAACGGTATTATCTTATTTAGAAACAAACCCATCCGTCAGTTCATCGTTAACAACACCAACATCACCAATCCCAACACCTGACAAGAAGCAAACACAGAAACCATAGACACTCACCCAGAAATATAGTACAACGACTGAGATGGCGTTGCTCCGCAAGTTCTTTTTCCGGAAGCCGCCCGATGGGCTTCTTGAGATCTCTGAGCGAGTCTACGGTACGTTCCTTTTATGTTTTATTTCTTTGTTAAAAAAAAGTTGTGGGAAGTGATGAAAATGTTTCCAAGTTGCAAGGGAAAAATGGAAAATTGTGAATAGGAAGAGTGGGATGTTTCACCATCTGCGTGTGTTTTTTGAATTCCAAGAGTTTTTCTGATCATGGGACACTGCTTCATTGCTGGGAAATGTAGGAAGCAGTGAATTACATTCAGAAGCTCCTAAATCTTTTATTTGAAATTCATAAAAATAAAAAAGCCCAAAAATTTATAGTTTCTCCCCTTCCTTTGCCTCTACATTCCGAGGAACCAAGCAGAGTAGAAAGGTGCAAAAATCTAAGTCGAGGCAGTATTTTTTATTGGTTATCTAAATTATATACTAGAAAGTTCAAATGGCAACCCAATTTTTTGTTTAGAGGACTATATCAGTATCTCATTGCATAATGGTTGCAGAAGAAGAATACAAATTTTTTCTAGTGCAATGAATAGAATAAAGATATAATATATAGCCACTAATAAGTAGGATTATTTTGTATAATTAAGTTGTGGAAAAAGCTTCCAATTCAGTGGCTGGTGATTTCTTATTCTATCTACATATATGTAGTATTTGACTGCTGCTTCACTACCGAGGCTTGGAATGAAGAGAACTACAAGGTATATATTGGTGGGATAGTTGGTCAACTTCAAGATCACTTACCTGAAGCTTTATTCTTGGTATTCAATTTTCATGAGGGAGAAGCACAAAGCGAGATTGCTAACATATTGATCGAGTATGATATGACCGTAATGGACTACCCTCGGCATTTTGAGGGTTGCCCAGTGCTGACAATAGAGGTGATCCACCATTTTCTAAAATCAAGCGAAAGTTGGCTAGCACAAGGGCAGCATAACGTGCTGGTGATGCACTGTGAACGTGGTGGTTGGTTGGTTTTGGCTTTTATGTTGGCTGCATTATTGATCTATAGGAAACAGTACAGTGGGGAGCAGAAGACCTTAGACATGGTTTACAAACAAACTCCTCTTGAAATTTTGCATTTTTTGTCACCACTGAATCCAATGCCTTCTCAACTGAGGTATCTACAGTATGTATCAAGGAGGAATGTCGCCATAGAATGGCCACCATTGGATAGAGCCCTCACCTTGGACTGCATCATTCTCCGATTCATTCCTGATTTTGACGGACATGGGGGTTGTCGTCCAATATTTCGGGTATATGGACAGAATCCTTTGCTTGTTGCTGATAAGACCCCGAAAGTCTTGTACTCAACACCAAAAAGACGCAAAGCTGTCCGGGCTTACAAGCAGGTGATGTTGAACTTTTCTCCCATACTGAATTAGGTAGATCTTATGTTTAATATAGACCCAGCTTTCTATCTACTCTCTTCTTAACAGGGAACATAAGGTTTTCATGAGGCTAATCTCAAGCCACCGTTGTTAAGCGCCTTCATTTTAAAGGAATATTTTAGAATCAGGTTCAATAGCCTAAAAACTGGACAGAATATCAAGCCTCTGGTACAACCATTTATGTCACTGTGATCAGTAATCTCATGGAAATATTCTCAAAAAACAGGAGTTCATCTTTTGTTTAATTAATGTTACAGAGGGAACTATTTACATTATCAAAAGCAATTACACTGGTCAATCTAGGTTGGCATATCTCTTTAATTTGGGACTTCAGCAATCATAAGGGCGTGGTCAAAGTTTAACATGGTTTTCTGGTCCTGACTTGAAATCCAAAATGGATTTGGATGGTATATCATGACCAATTAGGATAAACCCAAGGGGTTATAATATGGTGGGCTCAGTGTTTTGGGAGCTTCATTGTTTGATTTGTTGAGTCTCCTAAAGATTTCCTGGACTAGAAACTTGATCAAATAACACCAAATAATACACAAATATAATTGAATTGATTTGTATCCAGGTATTGTTACATTTCTTTTTATGCTTTAATCTGCTGTGGAAGCTCACTGGATGCAAACTTTGTTTGGATTTATTTTTTCATATTAGGTGAATCCACAAGTTGGTCTAATCTTTGTACATATGACTGTTTGTTTACCTTAGAATTGTGTTTCAGGGAGAATGCGAACTAGTTAAAATAGACATCAATTGCCATATTCAAGGCGATGTTGTGGTGGAGTGTGTTAGCTTGAATGATGAAATGGCACGTGAAGAGATGATGTTCCGAGTAATGTTTAATACTGCTTTTATTAGGTCTAATATATTGATCCTAAACCGGGATGAAATTGACATATTGTGGAATGCTAGGGATCAATTTCCAAAGGACTTCAAAGCAGAGGTATCTCACATGCTAGATTTGTTCAGGCATAGCCTTTTGCTGGTGTCTTTCTTAACATGAAATTAATACCTTGGTTATCATTCGGATGAAGATTCTCTTCTCTGAGATGGATGCTGCTGCTTCTGTTGTAGCGGGTGATATCTCAAGCTTTGAGGAGGAGGGCCTTCCAGTGGAAGCATTTGCAAAAGTTCAAGAGTTTTTTAGTTATGTGGACTGTTTAGATCCCAAGGCCGATGCATCACTAAATGTGCTCCAACACATGAGTGCATCAAATATTGTCCACGAACTGTTGGAAAGCAGTTCTCATGAGAGTGTGGAAACTAGTGGTCTATTGCAGGAGACAAGTCCTAGAAAGCTTTGGGAGAAAAAGAAGCCCATGGTCTTGGAAAGCAAGGCTAAGAGCTCCTTGTCTTTGTCCCCGGAGATTCAGTCCATGTCCATGTCCTCACCTAAGCAATCTCTTGGTACTTATCTGAGTAGAAAGGTAGCTGAGACTCCTGACATTCAGATTCTGCTTCAACTACCCAGACAATCTGACGTCAGCTGCCAAGGGATGCCTCAATCTTCTCCGTCAACAATAGTCTCCTCTAAATCTGTGGAAGATGCATCTGTAGCCCAAACTTCTGACATAGAACGTCAGCTACATTATCACACCTTATCTGAAAGTGCAGAAACCACCCATCCGCCAGCTATATCTCCAGTCATTACAGATCCAACCTTGTCTGTTTCACACACATCTGAATCTCTAGATGCCAAAATTGTTTCGGTTTCACCCCCTACACCTCCTCCTCCACCACGACAGCCTTCCTCGACTGATGTTTCTACGAAACTTTTTCATTCTCCAACTCCTCCACCACCTCCAACACTGCTGCCTCCTCGAACACCTCCTTTGAAGGAGAAGCTAGCTGTTAGAGCTATGCTACCTCTGCTTCCACCTCCACCCCCTCATACCGTGCAAACTGCAGGTCCTACAATTCCTGCCACTAGTTTATTACTTAATCCTCCTTCAGCTCCAGCAATTACTTCATCAACTAAGCTGCCTCCAAATCCTCCACCGCCTCCAATATTGCCACCTCCTCCAACACCTCCTTTAAAGGAAAAGATAGCTGTTAGAGCAGGACATCCTCCACCCCCACCCCCACCCCCACCCCCTCCCCCTCCTCATTCTCAGCAGGTTGCAGTTCCTAGAGTTCCATCTTTAGTGCCACCACCACCTCCTGCCCCCATTTTTTCATACAAGAACTCACACCCTGCATCACAAAATTCTCCACCTATTCCATCCCCGCCCCTGCCCCCGCCCCCGCCCCCTCCACCAGCTCCTTTTCTTAAAGGTACCTCTAGGACAGGTGATGGTCATCCAGGATCCCTTGCTCTAGATGGTAATGGAGATAGTATCTATGTATCTCCATCTTCTGGATCACCATCTAATTCTCTCAGTAGGGGAAAGGGGCAAATTCTTTCACGTACTCTAAGTGCCAAGAATTATCATAACAAAAAATTGAAGCCATTGCATTGGTTGAAATTATCAAGAGCAGCATCAGGAACTCTTTGGGCGGAGGCACAAAAATTGGGTGCAGCTTCAAAGTACATACTTTTTTTTTGCTAGGAGAACTTTTGTGTCCAAGTATAATCATGCTTTGAGTCTCCTTCACATCTAATAGGCTATTTCGCTTGTTATCTCTCAATGTAGGGCTCCAGACATTGACATTTCAGAACTTGAGAATCTTTTCTCGGCATCACTTCCAAGTTCAGATCATGTTAGGAAGTCTATGCGAGGCTCAGTTGGACCTAAATCAGATAAAGTGCAACTGGTAATTAAGTTTTTGGTTCTCAAGTTGTATTAAGTTGTTTTTGTTCATTTTTCTTACTTGAAGTTGTCTATTTTCATCCTGAGAAATAATTCCTGGAATATTTGGTAAGAGATGTGCCATCTTCAATCTTGTGTTCATTTGGAGACACATCTGCTTTTCTGGTTAAAATTTTACAGTGATTTTTTTTTTCAGATTCTTCGTCTTATGGTACTCCATCTGATGTAGGATAGAACAACTTGTTCAGGGTTGCATTTTCTAAGGGCTAAGGAAAGTGGAGATTATTAAGGTTCTAATAGGTGACAGAAGGTATTAGACCTTGTCAGTAGATTTTAGCTAAGGTTGGATGAAGAAAGGTTGTAAGATTTTGAGATAGTGAGCAGAACCCTTCTGGAAAAGAATAACTTTAGGACTTTAGATTGTTGAGATGATGGAATAAGGGGAAAATGATAAAAGAGATCCAAATCAGGATTATGCGATGGAAAATGTAAGAAAGCATGGTTGTGATTGCATCGAATTTTAAAGAGGATAATGGCAAACGTTCATGCCTTCCAATGAAAAAAAAAATCAAATATTTTTATTAATCAAAAACCTTATAAAGTTTTTGAATCATATTTATTATAAATAAAACATGGTATATAGACTCCTAGACTATTTGATAACATACTCTAAAAAACACAAATATACTAGCTTTTAAAACATAAGAATTCAATGATTCGTAGAAATTATTAGAAAACCCTAGTACCATTAGAAAACTCAGCTTAAAAGCACCAGTAACCTTTTAGAACCCAACATTACAAATAATTCTTTGAAGCTATTTGATACTAGCTTTTAAAACATAAGAATTCAATGATTCGTAGAAATTATTAGAAAACCCTAGTACCATTAGAAAACTCAGCTTAAAAGCACCAGTAACCTTTTAGAACCCAACATTACAAATAATTCTTTGAAGCTATTTGAAAACCTTAGACTGAACTTCATTGCATGAGCACCCCTTAAAATTCTTCTTTGTGCTTGATGCAGACAAGCATGACTCTTCAAATGGGCTTTTTACCAAAACAAATAACTAAAGTCAAAACTGATATAACTGTTTGCATTTTTCATTTTTGGAACCCCCTTTAACTACTATGAGGGAGTCTTATTTCCATTATATGTATCTTGTGGGCTCCACATAATAAAACTTAAAATCACATATAGAGGAAAGACACTTGTACTTATTTGTAGGCTTCTATTTTATGGTCTTTTGGTTTTTTTTGGTGTTCTTATTAGCTTCCTCCCCCTACAAGCACAACCTTCCTTTCTGATTCACCACCCCAAGGGTATGAAGAATCCATCGAAAAGGACTGTGTTAGGCCAATTTGGTTGAGAGGTTTGGTCAGTGACTTGGTGCTAGCAGTTGCCTCTGTGATGGGGGAGGCTCTGCAGTGCAGAGATGTAATGTATTGTTGTTCTTATTAGCGTCACTTTCTTATCACATTTATCTTGTTTGGCCAAATTACAGTTTTTATGAATTGCAGATCAATATCTAGAGTTTATGTAATGTTATCACTTCCGCAGATTGACCACCGGCGGGCATATAACTGTGAAATCATGCTTTCAATGGTGAAAGTATCATTGCATGACTTAGTGGTAAGTTTGATGGCACTTCAAATTTGTACTTCTCCGGGTAATTGGAATGAGGGTTTAATTTCGCCTAAGCTTCAAGTAGTCCAGAGCTCAACTGTACAAATCTTTATCGAAACTATAGGAGCTCAGATAAATGAACATGTCCTGCATTCCACTATATATAGGGCAGTCTTTGTTTCTTATTCCTAGGTTTTCTTTTTCTAACTTCTCGTACTTGTATTTGAAAATTTCTTTGCATTAAGTACAAACTAGAGAGTAACAGGTTTTATGATGTGTTGCTTGATTTTAGAATCTCTCTTTATTTTTCAATCGGTAAATAAACCCATGTGACCTTACCCTCTGACCTAATAAGGGAAGGAGGTGCCATTTCGTCAAGAGGCCATTGATGCCAATTGGTTGCTTGAACTACAGATTCTTTTCAATAAAAGAGTTCCAGGACAGTTGGGCTCAAACTTAACATTGGAAATATGATTAGAACAATAATAGTGGTGATGTATGCTAAAAGCTTACAACTGATATGAGCCTACAATGGTTTGACTTAAAGTTTCTGCATAGATTTGTCAAACTTTCAGTGCAAAAGTTCTTTCTTTTCTTAGAACTCAAAGTTTCATGTTGTTAAAGGGACAAGTATAGTTATATTATTACATTCTTATGGTTATCTTATGTCAACTCTTCAGTTGATGAATATGGGATGTAGGTCATGTCTTTAATTTGCCTTGAGCAGGTCATGTTATAAAGGTTTTGGTGATCATAATGTCATCTTCCACTATACCTCCAAAAACAAAAACGCATTGCTCCCTCTCTCCCTCCCTCTCTCCCTCCCTCTCTCTCTCTCATTTCACTAACATTCTTATTCCTTTATTTAGGCTCTCTCTCTTGCTAGAACTCATCCTTTCCCTCCGGGTTTGCCCTTGTCATACATATTCTCTGTCCATACAATCTTCCCATTCATTGCAATTTGCAAGATATGTGGTCTTAATCCCATTGTACAGCAAGGGCTTGCTTTATGATGAGTTGTCCTTATGAATTATGGTTTCATGTGGAACATTTACAGAGTTCAGTGCTTGCCCTTGAAGATTCAGCTTTAGATGTGGACCAGGTTGAGAATCTCATAAAGTTCTGTCCTACGAAAGAGGAGATGGAGCTACTTAAGGTTTGGCAATGAATTACCCAATTAATGTTGAAATTGGAATATGACATATTATCAGTTGTCATCTTCTGCAAAGTTTTCATGGCCTTTGGAGGATTCAGGCCCTCAAGATGATACTTTCATCAGTGCCTTTCAAGTTATAACTGCATTTATATTTCTGTGGTCAGGGCTACACAGGAGAAAAGGAAAAGTTGGGGAAATGCGAACAGGTTTGTTGGATTTCATTCGTGCTTTCTGGATACTAGCCTTTTATTTGATGACATGCATATGGGTACTTTTTGAGAATCTGAACTCTGATCACCTAAGTTTGTAAGAAGTGCACTTCTTGATGTGAACATGTAGTAAAAGGATCCCCAATCCCGCATCAATTCCACTCTTGAAGAGAAGTGTATTGGTATGGACTACTATTTGAAAATCGTGTTTTCTTGGATTAGACTTTGTTGGTGGAGGTTTTTTATGACACAAAATGTAAAAGATAGAACCATGAGGTGGAGGAAGAAAAATAGAGCTAAGCTTCTGTTCTCTCTCTCTCTCTCTCTCTCTCTCTCTCTCTGTGTGTATGTGCGGGCATGCATGCACTTGCATGTATACATGTGATTTCATGTGTATCATTTTCTAGAGAAGTTGAACATTTCAGTGTGTGCACTTTTGTGTGGGTTTGGTTGCTACTTTTATCACGAAGTTGTTTGTCTTCAACCTGTAAATGTGTGATATATGTGCATACCTGTCTCAAGATGGTCAAGGTGCAAGTGGATGGATCTGTGTTTATTTTGGTCTCAAGAATTTAAAATTCTTATTTTTTATGACATTTATTGGGACTTGAGTTATGCTGGAAAGATTTTTAAAATACTGTCAGGGGGTTGGTTTTCATTGGAAACCTACTTTACTCTTTGTTTAATTAGATTCAATAACCTGTTAATAAATTTTGAAAAATGATTGGTGTGTTCAGTATATGTATAATACTTGCTTTTCAGAAGCATAACGAATGTTTTTCAATACATTGACACAGATGTTGCATTTCACTTAAATTCAACTTATTGTTCTCTAACGTTCGATATTTATCAATCCCTTGATTTTAGCTCTTTAGTTAAGCTGGTGTGACTGCTTAATATGCAGTAACTTCTCAATATGAAAATACGTTCTACCTGATAAAAAGATATGCTGTGCAAATGTTCATGACAGTTCTTCTTAGAGTTGATGCAAGTACCACGTGTAGAATGTAAGCTTGCAGTTTTTTCATTCAAGATACAATTCCATTCCCAGGTAAAAAGAAAGATAAAAAGCTCATAATCTTCCTGCTTTCTGAAAATGCTATGGTTTACATGTATAAATGTGACCCATTTATGGTTCCATCTAGGTTTCTGACCTTAGAAAGGGTCTAAATGTTGTGAACTCAGCAGCAGAAGAGGCAAGTTATTTTCTCATATTCTCATACTTCTTTCTTTCTGCAAGTGATTTAATGTTTCTAGTAATATTGATTTGTTATTATCTTATTCCTGATTTCTCATCAGATCAAGAATTCAGCCAAACTGAAGAGAATTATGCAGACAGTTCTGTCGCTTGGAAATGCTTTGAACCAGGGAACTGCTAGGGGTAAGTTTATATTACATCAGCCTGGCTACTTGACTAAATGCACTAAAATCATTAATATACAGAGGTTAGGAAGCAAAATAACATATCATCACTGTTAGAAGGCATCCCTACTTTGAATTCATTAGATAATTTAGAAGCATGTAAAAGAAGAAAATTCTCATAAAAAAAGTTGGTCATGGAATGCCATCACTGATATATGGTAAATTGTTTCGAGTTGCTGTTACCAATTATAGTGAGGATATAAAGAGGAGCTTAATTTCTAAACAATTGGAGAATGTGGAATCCTAATAAATCTTGGAATCATATTGTTTTATAAAGTTTTTGCAACAAATCTAGGGGCAATTACAAAGCAAATTAAGGAAGAGAAAGTTATAGATGAGGGATGGTGTAAGATGTAAGTTGCCTTCTGAAACTTTGTAAAAGAGCTGCTTGAAGTATGGAAGGAAGGAATCTAACTATTGTATTGAAGTATAATTAACATGACATCAATCACTTAGGCTGTTTTCTTTAGGAGACCTGTGTGGAGAAGTATGGAAAAAATGAATTTAAGTACGATCATCTGATTCATTGGGAGTATGTATGATTTGGTTAATGGCCTATAGATCCTCATCCTTATAAGTGCATATCCTTTTCGACCTGGGCTGTAGCCAGAATGGTCAGCTCTTAATCTAAGATCACTTAGCAGTTGATGCTCATTGCTCTGTATCAAAATACTTCACATCCTGGTTCCTACCCTATGTTCTTCTATATTTTTCCGAAACAGAATCTCTTGCACTCTTATGCTTTGAGGTCTTACATATCACTGTCATTCTGTTCACGTATGCTCCTTGCATTTTCTATTTTCAAATTGACTTTCATGGTTATCTTTTTCCTTATTTTTCTAGGATCTGCTATTGGATTTAGGTTGGATAGCCTTCTTAAACTTACTGACACGCGTGCACGGAACAACAAGATGACTCTCATGCATTATCTTTGTAAGGTACAAGTTGGTACTTATTTCTTGTGGGTTCTTATTATAACTTGACTTTCCAGTGGTTTGAAAATTCTCTTGGAACATATGGTATGCGTATCAAGTGTCAATGGTTACCTACGCTACCTTAAAATGTGGTTTGCTATAGAAGCATTATGTTGATGAATTATGAGATGTCAGGTTTTGGGTCATATTCTGCATGGATTTTCTAGTGCTTTCCAGTGGAGAAGTTTACCTGCATTGTACTTGGTTAGTTTAAGTTTGCTTGATTAAGTTGTAGGTGCTTTCCGATAAGCTGCCAGAAGTTCTTGATTTTTCCATTGACCTTGCCAGCTTGGAGCTGGCTTCAAAGGTATTCTTATTTGCTTTTGGTGGGAGTCATCCTAAGAATTTTGTATTATAGCTGGCATTTCTTGACTGAAATGTGTGATTTCCATCCAGATACAATTGAAATATTTGGCAGAGGAAATGCAAGCCATAAGCAAAGGATTGGAGAAAGTTATACAGGAACTGTCTGCCTCGGAAAATGATGGCCCTGTATCAGAAAATTTCCATAAGGTATTTTAAGTTTATTAGTTTTTTTGTCACCATATTCAAAATCTATCATTGCCTGAATATCTAATTTAGCTACTGTAAGATTGTATGAAGTGCTCCCTAATTTTTAAAATATCAAAATGACTAAATGACCAGAGCATGGCACTTTGGTTGGGATACCATTAAACTAAAATTTCTGATACTTTATCTAAGGAATTATATCATTCAAGCATTAACATAATCACTTTCCTTATCTTCTACAGACTTTAAAAGAGTTTCTTCTTTTTTCTGAGGCCGAAGTGAGGTCTTTGGCATCATTGTATTCTGGCGTGGTAGGCCTTACTCTGAAAAGTAGTTGGAGTTATTACGCATTGATAACTGTAAAAAAAAATTATTTATCATCTGGGATGGTTTACAGGGTAGAAATGTGGATGCACTGATCATTTATTTTGGGGAAGATCCATCTCGCTGCCCCTTTGAACAAGGTAATTTAACTTGAAGCTAAAGCTCTCCAGATTGAACATTGTATTAACTGATCCTTCATCAGAAGTATGAAGCTCAAAACTGTTCCCACGCTTCATGTTTTGGTTTTGAAATCTCTTGGCTGTTTTAACAATTTCTGGTTCCTAAGTTTATGAGATCTACTTTTTCTCAAATTCAATAAAATCTGGGTTTTCGGTTATCTGTCTATTTCATAGGTTTTTCATCAGATTGGAAGCTGTGTCTAGTCATTACTTTATGCTAATATAATAGTGTTTCCACAATCTAAAGTTTCACATATTGCCACTCTAGTGACCATGATGTATAGGTTTTCTGTATCATTAAAGACCATATGTGTTGGTTATTCATCTATTTATAACGGATGTATGAATGGAAAAGTTCTAGGGTCCGTAGTTTGCTAATCTTAAAGTTTTATCATTTTCTTTATCAATGAGGATCATTAATATATTCTAGTTTGAGGGCCGTGCTTGTACAGCTCTTTTCAGTGTAATTTATGCTACCTAGTTACTCTTCTGAATCGCATCTGCAGTTATTTCAACTCTGCTCAGCTTTGTAAGAATGTTCAAGAAAGCTCATGAAGAGAACTGCAGGCAGCTTGAGCTTGAAAAGAAGAAAAGAGCAGAGAGTGAAAAGACAAAGACGGGCGCCTCACATGAGGAGTCCAAATAGCTTTTAAATACTCCAATACACATTGGAAATGTTAAATTATATAAGTGCTTAAATGAACCCTTCTCTAGTGGAGTCTAAAAATGCTCCAGTATGACAAGAACCTTCCACATTAGAGTATGTTTTGTACAAAAAATAGTTCTCAGTGTCTGTAGAAGCATGTATATTGGTCAGTAGATTGAATTTGTATATGGTACAGAGTATAAGGATCAGGATTCAGGTCATAATTGAATTTTTCCACTTTCAGGTAAGTTCTGCCCTCATCAATTTGATCACTCTCCTATTTTCTTAAGTTTTATGTTTATGTATTCTTTCTTTTCCTCTTCTATACAAGTGTTCATAGATTTGATAATACTATTTTCTTACAGGGGCAGAGATGGAGTTTGCACGATCCTGTTCCTGAAAGGTAGCCTGTAAATACATATCCACTAAACAAAACTCATTCTTGCAAGTCAGTGTTTTCATGACATAAAAGTTTTCTCTTACTTCAAATGTTTTTCTAGTAACTGTATTTTTAGTTGAATATCCTTCTTTATGGCTTATCTATTATTTTAACATACACACGTCTCTGGTTGTGTTGATTCCTAGCAAATTCATATTTCCCTCTTTGTTGTTTAAGGGTGCAAATTGTCTCCGGGAAGCAATAATCTATGGAAAAGTCTTCTTGCAAGCAAGTTCGCACACTAAACCGTGCACCAATGCTGACATGGAAGACATCCGTTTAATGAAACGGTACAAATTAAAGACGAAAATGATTTTCATGAGATAGAAGACCTTATTCTTTTTTCAAAATTTTTCTTCTTTTATTTTTCTTTTCACTAAAAAAGATATGTCAGCATCGGTATGTAATTTGGTGTGCCAAACCGTTTGTACCTAGCAAGACTCATAATCTATAACCTTGCAAGTTGTGCTTGTCTATATTTTCTAATTTCACTTTCTAACAAGACTTCTTTCTGTAGATCCTTAAAAATTAAGAATTTTTCTAACCTGAATCACAAAATTTTCACTCTTCCCCCCTATAATTCATATTTTATTTACATGTTCATAGAATTTAGCTCCATGAAAGCGGACCATGCTTTTCCCCCCAAATAATGAAATTGCAAATACCAATTAAAGAAATGGAAGCAGACAAGGAACTTCTGCTCACCAATCTTCGTCTACCCAATATAAAACAATGCATTTGTTAGTTGTATGACCATTGTTTTGGCCTCTATTCTCATATTTAATTCATTAGTGGAAACGCATAAAGCATTCAAATTGGTCATTGCGAATATAGTTTTTTGAAAAATAAGCTTTAGGTGGTGATTTTTAGCTCTCGGAGACTTAGCACAATGGTTATAGAACTGATACTGGACAAATCCCTCTACCTAATCTAATGACAAACACCCACGTCATGAACTTACACGAAGGCCTTTTAAAAACTAACTTGTAAAGGCAATTCAAGGAAGTAGTTTAACTCTAGAAATCAAATGCGGATAAAAATCTAAAGAGAAATGATATTTGCAGGCGTGAAATGTATAAACATCGTGCAATTGTGCAACGTTTGTCCAATTCACAACTGTATGTAATATTAATCAATAAATCACTTAAAATATGTCACATAATAAGTATGAGTAAGATGAAAAATTGTATTCGATAATTAGATGAAATTAATTCCCGAATACCCTATATATGAAATACAAAAGCCCCATGATTTCTCAAGCAGTCATGTATACAGTATATGGGCATAGGTTTTTAATGGAGATCAAGCTTTCAAGTAAAAGAAATAGGAGCGGGTGCTTGGTGGATTGCAACATTGGGATCCCTCTACCTTTGTGCGTGTGAGAGAGAGAGAGGGAGGATTGTGGCTGAAGGGATTACGTGGGGTCTCTTTTCTTTTTTAATCATCTTTTTCTCACTTTGGATCTATGAATTTTCAAAAGTAAAATGCAACATTGGTGGGGTTGAATGATTAGGGCGTTAAGGATAATCTATTTTTTTGGGGGTATTTAATAGCCCCATTACTTTTGTGTTGAGGAATCTTTGAGAGCACTATAGCCGAGGCACTCAAAACTTGTAACTCTCACATGCAAATAAAGACACTACTTATATTGTTTTCTAGGAGACGAGAGGGTTCTTTTGGAGCTAAAAAAGAAAGTACCAAGCAGTAGACTGCCAAGCCAGGTGATCCAGAGCACATGATTTTTGACCAGCTCTCCTCTCAAGTTTTGTTTATGCCATTGTTTTTACTGAAGATTTAATAACCTTATGCTGCAGAAAATATGAAACTGAGGCTTGCTAGGTATAACTAGTTTGACATACTAAATTGTGCATCGACTCTGATATGATTTTTTTTATTGAAAAGAAAAATAAAAGAAGAAAAATTTTGAGAGAAGAAAAAAGTCTTCTATCTTACAAAAATCATTTCAATTTTTAATTTGTACTGTTTTATTAAACGGATGCCTTACATATCAGTATTGGTGCATGGTTTAGTGCGCGAACTCCCTTGCAAGCAAACTTTTCTATACTAAATAGTTATTCAAAGTAATGTTGAAATAATAAGAAGTTCAGAAGTCTAAGATTGTGTATGGATGTTGAACTGAACTCAACTGAGTTAATTCTTTATGAATAGTAATGAGTTGAGTAGTGGATGAAATTATGTGGGGTTCATCTAAATTGAGTTTAAAGTGTGTTTGGATGTAAAGATAAGTTTAGTACTTTTTATGAAAAATTGAAAAAGGTTGTGAATCCTATGTATAAAGATGTTTTAAGTTAACAAATATTGTTGGTTCCACGTGTAAGAAGGTTTTGAGTTGAAATGAGTTTAATAATTTGAGAATTGAGTGTTTAGATGTTAGACTCAGTTGAAAGTTAAACTAAACTCAGTTGAGCTCAGCTGAGTTTGGAAACTAAACGCAACCTAAACCTAAAAACTTAGATCCCAACACATTTCAATAATACTCCTATCTCATGCACGTGAAATTCGCATATTAAGTTTATACTTTAAGGGACATAGAAATGCATATAATCGATACGAATCATGGAGTTGGTAAGGCTGATACTTTGCTGTAATTTTTTTTTTTTTCCTGGGAAGTGTTTGGTAAGGATGAAACTTTAACTTTTAACTCTGTCACACTGTCAAAGATGTAGTATGAGGAATGTTTGGCGTATGACTCACTGATGGAATCATTCCCACAGGATAAACAACAAACAAACCCCAGTAGTTCTGCTTTTTTGCCTCTGCATGTGGCTCCAAATCGTACGTATGGCTGCACAGAGATGCATGGCGACAAACTTATAAAGTTGCAGGCCACCGACACACATTTCCTGCATTATTTTTTTTTTAGCAGTGCATTAGAATTTCGTTTTCCCTTTTCAATTAAAAGCAATACAACTAAATGCTGAAGACAAGACCAAATTAGTAATGCCTCTAAAGTCCTAACCAAAACTTAGTGCAGAAAACTAAATGCACGAGGACAATTCAATATCTTTGAAGGTAGAGTTAGCAATATCATGGAGTTTCATGAAGAAGAAATGAATAGAGGACAATTCAATATCTTGGGATTTTTTTTTTATAAAACATTCTGCATTCATTAATAACGGATATTACAACTTTGATCTAAAACATACATAACAAGTTAACTATAATATTAATAGCTCTCTAATACACAATTGTGACTGACATGGTCTAATCCATGCTGCAAACATTTAGGCCTCGTTTGTATTTGTAACCCATTTCAACCCACCTCAATTCATCTCATCTTATCATTACAACTTTTTTAAATTCTCACACAAAATATAATAAACAATTTAATTTTTTTAAATTTTAAAACAATTTTTCTAAATTTTCATACAAAATATAATAAATAAGTCAATTTTTATTCTACTATTTACAAATCATCTCAATCCATCTTAACTCATTTCTGAATCCAAACCACTCCTTATAAATCACTGTAGAGACAATATAGGTCATTCTAAGATAGAATTTATAAATCTCATACTCTGTCTAAGATAAAATAGAAAATACGAAAGTCAAGAGACACTCTATGGACAAAACTCTACAGCCTCTTGGGATTTGAATACTGTGTCTGTTATTAAAAGGGAACAGAATCGTATAAGCCATTTTTGACCCCACATTTTGTGCCGTTGAAGGAACTTAGACTTTTACCACCAACAAGAACATGCATTTGAGTTTTGGAACACACACTCCCACCAAGAGTAAACGTGCCCACCACGATATACTTAACACCTTCTATACGACTTGCCATATTCACTTTGGTCGTCTACACCTTTGGACGACAAAATAATTTGACAGAATGAAACTAATTTTGAGTCCTTTGTCTGATTCTGATTTGGCAGTTGTTGTAGAAGATATATCTTTTACAACACAATTGAATATTATATATTATATCGTTAACACCAACACAAGTGTAGGCCGTTTGTGTTGAGAAGTTCTACACAATTTAGAAATAAATTCATCCTAAATTTTATAAGGAGTTACCTCATTCTTCGTATTAGGCTTTTTATGAAAAAAAATGAGTGTTTCTATATAATATCAGAGCATGTTAATCTATAACTGATGATGGGGGCTCTTGTGATCTACTCACGATGATGGTACCGAAAATACCGACCACAACGTGAGGAGACGTGTTGAGAAGTCCTACACTACTTAAGAATAAACTCATCCTGAACTTTATAAGGAATTACTTCACTCTTCCTATTAAGCCTTTTATAGAAAGAAATGAGTGTTTCTATTGTTTGAATTCAGAAAATATTTCATCTCATCTCATCATTATAATTTTTTTTTTAATTTTACACAAAATATAATAAACAATTTAACTTTTTCAAATATCAAAACAATAATAATATTAAAAATAATATTTTTTTTAACTTTTAACTTTTATCTAAAATCATTTCATCTCATATCTAAATCTAAATCAATCTAAGTGAGATTCGAACTCAAGATCTCTGATTTGATATCATATAAAATTTTTCTTTATTTCAAAATTTTAGACTCATAAAAAAGAAGTGATTTAATTATTTATTACTTCATTAACATTTCTCGATCTTTGATTAGTATAAAAACATGTTATACAGATCAAAAGTAACAAAAGAGTTCATTCTTCTGCAGATATGAAAGCAAAATACTTCAGAAAATGAAATGGGAATTCTTATAAATTTGGTATGGATAAAATTAGTGACTTAAATATTATTCAGTGAAGTAAAAATAGACCACAAAAATAAGAAGAGGAAGAAGAATGAGCAATTATTAAAAGCACGAACTACACTGAAATTCGGCCATAGAAGTTCATGACGTCAAATTTCAATGCAGTGCTAATGTCTTCGAGTTCTCTACCTCCACTGAAATTAGATTCCTGATTGAAGTAATACCGTTATGCGTATTTGCACATTTCTACGAGATTTCCACCAACAGGTCCGTCCCACCACGGTAATCATTACCACAGAGAGAGAAGAGAGAGAGAGAGAGAGAGAGCGTAAAAAGGAAGTGATTAGATATGGATGTGGATAGAAGGAGAAGCGTGGTAGCAGGGTCTGTGTGGGAGAGCAGGATGAAGATTGACGAAGTGAGAGGTGGGATGAAGGTCTTTAAAGGAGAAGAAGAAAGCTCAGAGGAAAGTGGGCCCTCTGCAACTAATGTCGGTGGTGGTAGTGGCGGTGGCAGTACTTCAAGGTTAACGAGTGCCACAGTGGCCAGTAGTGGGAAGAGGAAGACATGGAAATCCGAAAGCTTTGATGGGTTTGAAAAAGTTCCATTTCAGATATCCAAACGAAAACCTGAGCCGCTGAAGAATTCTGAGGAACATTGCAAGGAGCTGACTGTTTCAGCTGAGGGAATCAAGAAGAGCCCTGTTCAGGCCAGGAAACTGAGATCTGAGGCAAGCAAGGAGGTTGGTGTTTCAGTTGAGAAATTTGAGCGGAGCCCAATTCAGATGAGGAAGCCAAGATCTGAACCACTCAAGGAACCCAATTCTGCGCAATTGAGGAAGGTGAAGTCGGACTCGGTTAAGGGTGCCGAAGGAAGTGGCAATGGAACTGAACAGGTTAGTTCAACTCAGCTGAGGAAGGCCAAATCAGAGTTAAGTCGAACTGTAGATGAACCAGGGGAGGGAATTGCTGATGGGTCTGTTAATGGAGGAACCGAGAAAAGTCCAGTTAATGAAACTGGGACAGCTGGATCTGATGAAACTTGCAAGGAATTCGGTGTATGCCAAGAAAAGGTCATAACTGGTCGAAGTGTGGTGAATTATGCTCCAGAGGTGGTGGCGAGCGATGACGAGGGTGATCTCGATGTTGTTGATGTAGAAGACGAAGAAGAGATGGATGAAGAAACTGATAGTGATGTTAAGAAAATCAATGTTCCAGAACCCAAGAAGGTTGTCGATGAAGAGAAAAAGATCGTCAATGAAGAGAAGAAGATTGTCAATGACGAGAAGAAGATTGTCAACGAACAGAAGAAGATTGTCAATGACGAGAAAAAGCCTGTCAATGAAGAGAAGAAGATTGCCACTGAAGAGAAAAAGCTTGTCAATGAAGAGAGAAAGATTGCCAATGAACAGAAGAAGATTGTCACTGAAGAGAAAAAGCTTGTCAACGAACAGAAGAAGATTGTCAATGAAGAGAAAAAGCCTGTCAATGAAGAGAAGAAGATTGCCAATGAAGAGAAAAGGCTGCATCAAGTTAGTAGAAAACCAGTGGTCAGTGTGAAACAGCCTCCACCGGTGGAAAGGCGTCGTACCTTGTACCAGGATCTATCAAAACCAACTCCAAGGAGCCAGAATTTCTCAAAACCCACTACAAGTTAGTGTCTTTAGTTGATCTGCATTTGACGTTTTCTCTGTGAATCTATATGTTGGACTTTTAATTCTGACGATTTTATGATACAGGTTCGTATGAGTTTCAAACTTTTCCAGAAAGCCACAGCAAATTGCAAAGTTTTGGTAACTTTTAATTTTTGAAACATAGCAAAATTTGCAAATTCTTCAGGAAAACTCCTGCAATTATCATCAATTTCTTTTCTACGTTTGGTTTTTCAGTGGACTTGATAATGTGGAAGGAAGTCCCAAGGTCGGCACTTGTCCTGCTAATTGGATCATTTTTCATACTCTCATCTTCTTATACAAAGGATGTCAATCTCAGGTTAGGAAATCCGCAGTAAAGGAAATTGATTTTTAACCTGAATTCTATACATTCTTTGGCTTGCTATCCTTCTGATTCAGAACAGAACCCAAAACTAAGATCTTATTAATCACTGTATCTACAGTTTTATTTCTGTGACTTCCTACATGGGGCTTGTGTATCTTTCAGCCATATTCATATATAGGTCCCTCATATGCAGGTAATCCCTTGAAAACTTGTTAATTGACAGGAAAAAATATTAGCAATTTGATCACTTTCTAATTCTTCTTCTGCCTTTTCCCTTCTTTTTCTGAATTGAATGAAGCAGGGGTGTTGTATATACCGATGATTCAAGCTGTGTGCTGGGGGAACAAGAAGCAATGTGGTTACTGAGATTGGTTCTTCCGTACGTGAATGAGTTGCTGTTAAAACTCAGAGCTCTTTTTTCAGGACATCCTGAAACTACAATGAAGGTAACTTTTTCTCTCTCTCTTTTTACCTTTTCCTTATTGTGTGCATTAATGGAGCTACAAAAAAGCGATTCTTTTTTCCCTCTTGGTTTTTGGAGTATGCAAAAGATGACAAATTGTGAAATTGTGACAATGGCAGCTGGCAGTACTGCTCTTTGTTTTGGCCAGGTGTGGCAGCTGCTTAACAATTTGGACTGTGATTAAATTGGGTAAGTTTCCCTTGAGTTTCCCTTTTTCTAGTTTTTTTTTTTTTTCTTTCTATGCTTTTGTTTTTGGATCAGATTAAAATGTAAGTGGTATTGCAGTGTCGGCTTTAATTGTATTTCACTTTATACTGACGCATTGTTGTGCTCACTGCCTCAGGTTTCTTGGGAGTTTTCACTGTACCAAAGCTCTGTTCATTGTATTCTTCACAGCTAACTGCAATAGGTAAATTCTTCTGCTTATTGTAGTTTTTCCTCATGAAATTCAGGTCCAAAATCTTGCTTGCTCTGCTCTTAATCTACATCTAAGCTATATCTACCTTTCTTGGGCTTGTCAGTGGCATGGACCCATCATCTTGAGACCTCAAGAAACTTCATTTCACTTTCTCTCCCTCCCTCCTTCACACACACACACACACACACACACACACAGCTTGCCTACTTGGATATTCAAAACTCCATATATGGGAAGTAGTTTATCAAATCTTTGTTTGAGAGTTAAAGAAAAATTTGCAACAGGATCTTATTGTCTTCAATGTTGTGAAAGAAATAAGATTTTTGGATAAAATAGCATGAAGTTTTTACTACATTGTTGGGTACTACCTTGAACCGGTTTTGTTCATTCTGAACATGTTCAATACAACTTTATTGTCATCTCTTGAGGAAAATGAATATAATTAGGTGATGTGCTTCCTCTGGAATAGTTGAGAATTTAACATGTCCTAAAATCCAATTGCAGCTAAATTTTGGGTTCGACGCTTCCACGACATATGGGACTCATGCTCTCACAAGAAAGCCGTGGCTTCAGCCATTGTTTTTCTGGTTTTGAACCTATCCTCAACTGTTGCACGCATTTGGGAAGGTCAGAACACCTTTGTAATCTTCAGTAGTTTAGGGTTTCCATAGCTTTTAGTACCCCATTAGCAAAGTGTTTCTTTTTTTTTTTTTTTTTGCTGCATCATATTGAAAACTGTGTTGCATGCAGTGTTCATGCTGTACGTGGCTTTCCGATGTTATCAGCAGTCTGGAATGAGATATGATTGGGTGGAAGATGAGGCAGGAGGTGAGGAAACTTCATGACAAGGATCTAGAGGATCAAGCCAATTCAGATATGGCGTAGTACATATATATAAAGGCACATTCATGGCCAAATCGTTAACTGTTTCAAGGGGAAAAAGAAAAGAGACGGAAAAAAAAAAAAAAAAACACATCAATTTTTCTTGCTACTTACATTTAAGAATAACAAAAAAGGAACCCTTGTTGCATTTAGTGTGAAGATTACAGTGTAAAAATTAGTTGAGAGAGATGATGAAGTACTGGCTTTCAAAATCATATGTTGTTGGTAAGAGATCATAAATGCTTTGAGGTTTTTTTTGTGTATTATGTAAGATTATGGTGTAACATGCACCACCTTAATCCATTAAATCTATCATGAGCTTGTGTTAATAATTCATTCTTGTCGAATTGAACTGTACATGATGTTGTGTGTGTGTATATATATGTATCATTATTTGCGCTTACCATAATCCGTTTGGGAAAACAACTGTTATTAGGTATTTTCAGATATTTTTAAATATTTTTAATTTTTTTTTTTTAAACATCACTCAAACACAATATTTTTCAATTTTTAATTTTTTCATCTAATCATTACAATTTTCTTAAATTTCTAAACAAAATACAAAAAGTAATACTAATTTTTCAAATTTCAAAACAAAAAGAATGTTCAAACAATTTTTTAACTTCATAATATTTTTATTCAATTTTTTTTTCTTTCATTTCTCAAACCCCAATTAAACATCTTAAAGCAAACTATTTCACTATTATTCATGACCTATATCACTACTATATATTCACAAATATTTTGAAATATTCTTAATATTCAAACGTGTTTGAAGTCCTTTTTATAATGTTCCAAGGATGTATTGAGTTACATTTAGACCCATATTTCAAAATAGATTAGTCATTATCATAGTCGAAATCCTTCAAAATTAGGGCATCGGTGTCTATTTTCCTGTCCAATTACATACTCTTTCATCCACCAATTTTATTTATTTTCAGTCCACTCTAACATGAAAGAGAATAATAAATATTTTTTTTATAACAATCCAAAAAAAGCCTAAGTCACATTTGAGAATAACTTTTAAAAAGAATTAATCAATATTATAACATGAATCCATTATAATTAGTATATAAAGCAAGAACTTGTCTCTCCCAAGGAGTGTAGGATCGCATTCACCACATTCATATACTTTAAGTGTCATTTGGATAGTAAATTGAGATAAGATGAATTAAGATGAAAGTTGAACAAAATTTTATTAAAATATTAGATTTTAATATTATTATTATTTTAGGATTTCAAAAAATTGAATTGTTTATTATATTTTATACGAAAATTTGAAAAAATTATAATGATTAGATGATATGAGATAAGATGAGTTGAAATCAATTATGAATCCAAACGGGACAATTATTTAAGATTTTACATCTCCTCCTTTAAATTCTTAGCTTCAAAATCTAAATTATAACATTTAGACATTGAAAAATTATTCTTATCAGTTACTATACACCACCTTACACTCCACATCCTACAAAAAACACCTTCATATCATATGAAAAATACTCTCACGTCTTATAAAAAAGCTATAAATATAGAGTGTAAGAGTGAATAATAGCTGATGTATAATAGATCCCTTGCCAACTAAGGTCAGATGTCATTCACTATCTTTCTATTCTCAATCGAGGATATTACACGCATCTTCGAGAATAACATACATTGCAATCTTTGCACTTAAAAGTGTCCCACTTCACCTTTGGAAAACTTTATGGGCCTTGTTCCACAAAAATTATTCATTAAAGATTGTTTGTTGGGCAACGGCAAATTTTGCTCTCCGACCTCTTCGGCCTTTTTCTTGGGCTTTCTATTAGGCCGTTCCAGGATTTTTGTTGGGCTTGTATTGGGCTCATTTTTCAAGTTTACAATACGGCCCACTGGGATTGTTTGGACTTGGAAAAAGAAATTTGTGGTAGTTTTCTGTTCAGCTTTCCTTTATATTCACTCCCGCCCTCTCGTTTTCCCCCCCAAACCGGAATTCCAAGAAACGCAAATAGAGTGAGAGATTCAAGAAAGAAAGAAAAAGAAAAAATTCGAACAACTTATAGTCTATCTTTCTTCTCTTCTTCTTTGCTTTAGTTCTTAGTATATGAGATAAAAGACCTTTCCTATCCAAACAAGGGAATGTAATTGGAACGTGAATTGAGGTTAATAGATACAAATGAGCCTCGTGACTGATTCTCCAGTACATTCATCGAGCAGCGACGACTTCGCAATGTTCCTCGATGCATCACTTGATTCGGATTCTTCCGAAGAAGCTGAAGATCTCAATCACCTTGAAACCCAAAGGTGCTAATTCTCTATTAGTTTTTTTTTTTTTTTGGTTGTCTCAACTTTTGTATATTGTAAGCCCCACTTACTCAGCCATGTTCATTAACTTGCAAGATGAAACGGTGCAAAGTGGAGATTATGGAAAATGTAAAGGAAGGTTTGGAGTCAACTTCACTTGCGCCATCCCTAGAACAAACTATAGGTAAATTCTTCTCTTTTAGTTGAAAAGATATTTCACTATTGAGTTGTGTGAAACACCTTTTAACACCTAGCCATCCAAATCTTGAGAAACACAGCCCAAAACCAACTTATCAAAAGCTTATCCGTCACCTTTTGTTAGACCAAACTTCTTTCTAGTTGCATACTTTCATAATTATTCTGTAAAGCTTCCTACAGTTTTTTTCTTTTCTTTTCTATCTTTGAAACTGCTGCTATGGTGGAGCCCAAATTGGAAAATTTTGATCCATTTTTGTTCTTGTATCTTTTTGATTGGGATATTTCTGAAGAGACCTTACTAGAACTGAAATTACTACATAGAAAAACGGTTGGAGGCCATCCAAATTTCAACGAATACTCCAATGGTTGAAGAAAAAAAGGTGAATTGGGGCAGAGTGACTGCTCTGTAGTGTTGTGTGTATAATGTTTCTTTTTGTCATTCTGCCGTATTCATCTACACCCTTCTCTGTGTGTGTGGCTTACCAATTTCCATATCTCTGGCAAACTTTTTGAAAATAAGACACAGTGAATGGCATTACTTAGTTTTTCTTTCATTTGGGGTTTTGGTGTTTTGACTGAATTTAATTATATGTAATGCATTATCTTTTGCAGAAGCATCCATAAAGAAGGATGTTTGTACACATCCTGGTTCTTTTGGAGAGATGTGTATACTGTGTGGGTAAAGGCTGGATGATAAATTTGGTGTGACATTTGGGTATATTCACAAGGTATAAATTCACCGAAATGACTTGAGGGAATTAAGAATTTTGGTTAACTTTGCTACATATCTTTTCTTTTTATAAGACAATTGTATTGAAAAACGTAGAGCATCACAACCAAAGTATACTGGATGTATACAAGAGAGAGCACCCAACTAAGAAGTAGGGGAAAACAAATATACATAAAATCAAAATAGTTAGAATAGCCAAGACTATCTAAGGCTGACGTCCAGACAAAAAGGGTTTTTAGCATTATGGGTGCAAATTCACCTGGCATCTTCTTGCAATTTTCAAAATTTTGGGCATACATTCATTCCAAACACATCACATTAGGTATAACAGTACGATTTGCCAAACTTCCACACTGTAATGGCCAACATTTTGAACTCTTCAACCTGCCAACAACTCTACCACCCTTTGAGGCATCACCCAATCAACACCAAAAAGATATTTGCTACATATTGAAAAGTAAATTTCTAATATTTGTAAAAAACTTTCAATATGTTGAAATATCATCCACAAAGTGCTAATCCCATGATACGAAAAGAATTTAAAAATCAGAATTGAGCAATGTAACCAATGTAAAATATGTAAATCCATTTTCAATTATGCAAGAATAAGGCCTGGTTTGGATACTGAGATGAGATGAGATAATCTGTGAATAGTAGTGAAATGATTTGAGTTAAGATGTTTTATGGAGTTTTGGAAAATTAGAGAGAAAAAGTTGAATAAAAATATTATAAAGTTAAAATATTGTTAGAATATTTTTTTAATTTTTTAATTTTTTAATTTTTTAATTTTTTAATTTTTTTTTTTGAGATTTGGAAAAGTTAAATTATTTTTATGTTTTGTTTGGAAGTTTGGGAAAGTTAATTAGGTAATAATTATATGAACAAGTTGAAGATTTGAAATTGAAAAATGTTTGGATATTGAGATGAAATTGGATAAGAGACACTTGCTATCCAAACCAGGCTAGAGGTCCTAATTAAGTATAGTTATGCTTATTGGTCTAGGATGGAATTTGGTTTAAGCATGTGGAACACTTGTATTGCATGGACTTAGGCTTCAGAATGATGAAATTGTCAGATTGCGAGATACAGACATGAAGAATTTATTATGCCATAAGAAGCTTTGCTTGGTTCTTGATCTGGACCATACACTGCTAAATTTTACACTGCTTATAGAGATGACATCAGAAGAGGAATATTTAAAGATCCAAACAGATTCACTGCAAGGTATTTTCATTAACCGTTTTTTACGGTTATACCTTGGTAGTGCATTTCTCATATCATTGGTTTCGTATGCTTTTTTATACTGATTCTTTCTATTTAAAATATGAGTTACTCTGATTTTGAATGCTTGCATTTTTGAGTGGGATGATACGATTTCTATCCGAAGCAAGGTAAAATAGTTCAAAAAAATGGGAAGGATGTAACCAGTTGCTTGTGTTTTAAGACACCATAACAAGGAGGTTTGTTGGAATGCATTGAGGGAGTTTGTTTATGTTGTGAGCTCTAATTGAAGCAAGGCTTTGTTTATCTCTCTCTCTCTCTCTCTCTGGGTGTTGCCATGGGGGAGGGGTTGATAATGCTGGGTGAAATAGTTTGGTTTTCATTTTCATTCCTACCAAAGACTGGAAAGTACTTATCTTTTGCAAAAGGCAAGCCTAATTACTGCCTTTAATTATTATACCACCATAAGATACTTTTTCCCATGAGGCATGTCGTAGCTGTTAGGCTAAGTTTGTATGACAGTATACATTTTTCTTATAAGTTTGTATGACGGTCTACATTTTGCATGGTTTTGAATTATTTAAGAATAATGCCTACCTTACTCTTTGCATCCCTCTCCCAAGTTGACCTAGCAAACTGAATAGAGACTCTTATTCATTTGATTGGTTATAAATTGGCTTTTGCTTCCATCACAATTTGCTGCTGCCACAGAAGAAGATCGAGAATGTTTAATATTTCCAATTTTGGTTGTGCTGGTTATTCTTCTGAGTTTCTGAGCGTTGTAGTGAGTATATGTGCTTAGGGGCCATCGGACTAGTTGATTTTTCCCTTGAGTTACACGAGGTGCACTTGCGGAAAACTCCTTGCCAAGGGTCTGTGCACTTCGGGATTAGTTGGAACACTGTTCCGGACACTCGATGCCAATTAAAATAAATGTGCTTATTCCTTCATGATATTTAAAACTTATGAAATTTACAGATGTCTCAAAAGGCAGCCTCCTCATGTTGGACTTTATGGAAATGATGACCAAGTTAAGGCCCTTTGTTTGCACATTTTTAAAAGAAGCAAGTGAAATGTTTGAGATGTACATATACACAATGGGCGATCGACCCTATGCGTTGGAAATGGCTAAGCTCCTTGATCCTCAGAGAGAGTACTTCAGCTCTAGGGTGATTTCACGAGATGATAGCACCCATAAACATCAAAAGGGTCTTGATGTTGTGCTGGGGCAAGAAAGTGTTGCTCTCATTCTTGATGATATGGAAAATGTAGGTACATTTGTGACCAGCTAACCAATTTTGCTTAACCAGTTTATTTTCATGTTAATCTGATGTTACTTGTTACATGTGCAAACCAGTCTTGAAGTTTCCTTGTGTTGTGTAAGCTTCTTTGATATGGTTTACTAAGATTGCTGAAGAGGAAATGGTACCCACTGTTCCATCAGATACACTGGGTATCGTTTCTTTTGAACCTGCAATTTATCTTTTTGGGTTTTTGTAAACCTCCAATTAATCTTTTTAGGTTTTGTAACCCATGTCATTTCAGTTTCTTTTGAACCTGCAATGTATCATTTTAGGTTTTAGTGGGTTACAACCAACCTGTTAAAATGTTGCCGTGCGTTATTGCAAGTGTGGCCAAAGCACAAGGAAAATTTGATATTGATGAAAATATATCATTTCTTTGCTTCAAGTTGTCACCGATATGGCTTCAGTTGTAAATCTCTTTTTAAGTTGAAGACTGATGAACTTGAGACAGACGAAGCACTTACAACTGTTCTTAAAGTTCTTAAGCAAGTCCACAAGATGTTTTTTTATGTATGTCCCTCTTGTTACTCTGAATTGGTAATAGTTGCTGAAGTTTGCTATTGTGATAAATTCTAATGTAGGGGAACCTTCTTGTAGGAACTTGAAGAGACTCTTGTTGACAGAGATGTGAGGAAGGTGATCATCTTCTCAACAACTAAAACATGGCCCACATTTTATTCTAAGCGGTAGCAAGCACCTGTACACATACTTCAAAATCTAATATTACTTCCACGAGGATGATTTAATTGAGTCCTATATTATGGGTTTCAAAAAGAGTGTGCAACAAATGTTTTTTTTATTATTTAAACCTGGCTTATAAGTTGTCTTAGATGTTTGAAAGATAGATAGCTACTGCTACCTTCTCTCTGTCTCTGCCTCTCTTCTGCTTCTGGCTGGTTTCCACATAATCTGGCATGAGTTCTGACCTATTGAACAGTACTTAGTCTGAAGTCATACATCTTGGCCAGATTGGTGGTGAAGATCCACTCTTGGAAAAACACTATATAAG
This sequence comes from Juglans regia, assembly GCF_001411555.2. Taxonomy (NCBI): domain Eukaryota; kingdom Viridiplantae; phylum Streptophyta; class Magnoliopsida; order Fagales; family Juglandaceae; genus Juglans; species Juglans regia. Next base: position 36,581,817 of record NC_049906.1, read on the forward strand.
GCGGCCTAATTATGATTCTAAATATTGAATGGACAGCACATGTCCCTATTTTGTGGCCATGAATAAGTTTTAATGAGTCATGTTTTTGCTTCTGTATTGTATGTTTGTTGATTCCTTAATTTCTCGTGCAGATTGTTGAATATCTTCCCACTAATTAATCCCGATAAACTTTGAGAAGGAGAACTATCTCATGGTTATTAATTACAAAGATTTTGAATAATAATCATGATGTTTTTTATACGTAATTTTCTGCAAATGCTAAATTGATTAAGAATGAAGTCCTAAAGGGGTGTATGCTTGTCTTTAGTCTTGTATATCCCACTAGATTCCAGGCTGATAATCACAATCTCTGGAAGCTGGCAGAGGATTTGGGAGCTACTTGTTCGACGGAGCTTGATCCGTCTGTGACACATGTGATCTCAACAGATGCTGGAACAGAGAAATCTCTTTGGGCAGTGAAACATATGAAGTTTTTGGTCCATCCACGGTGGATAGAAGCTGCTAATTATATGTGACAAAAGCAGCCTGAAGAGAAATATACTGTCAAACAAAAGAAGAACCAATAACTAACCATTCAATGTCAATGGTTTGAGGTATTGGTTTGAGGTACTGACTACTCTCCAGCTCATGTGTAGACTTTTTAAAATATTATGAATGACTAACCATGTTTCATAGATTGTTGGAGTTAGGTTTGATCATTTTCAAATCACCTACAAGGTTAGAAAAAATGCTAATGGTCAATTAATTTGGACACCGAGTGTTGGATTCTGATCTAGTATTTTCTATAAGACAGGTCAATTTGACCCTAGCTAGTAAAATTTCAGTTACCATATACTTCCAAAATGAGTTAGAAATTTCAACTCCTCAAGAAGTCTCTGTTTATGTTCCATGAATATTTAGAGTCGATTTGGATTGAGAGATCAACTCATCTCATCTCACTACTATTTACAAATTTCAACTCACAAATTTTAATACTATTCACAAACCATCTCAACTCATTTCATCTCATCTCATCTCTCAATCCAAATGGAGCTTAACTCTATGCTTCCAAGCAAAAGAGAATGTTCCCCTCAAGCTTCGGATTTCAGAATTTATATTCACCAAATCTTTTGGGGGGATAATCCGAGGCCACCGGATCAGAAAATGTTGCAAGGTTACTTAGATGGGAACTCACTCTACTTTATATCCCTTGCAATCCTAAATCCTCCAATCTCTCACTTGATGCCGGCCCGAAGTTTTGCTCACACTATGATAGGAACCAAGGTGGGCCTACTCTTAAAGATCCTTTGCAAGTTCCAAATGGGCAATTACAAGATCAAGGGCCAAGAAGATCAAGGAAGCAATGTAAGGATTGGTGCAATCCACTTGGGATGAAGCCAGCAAGAGCCCAACACTGAAGATGGGTCTGAAAGAAGAAGAACCAGTTTTGATTCACTTGATTCAAGCTATGGAAGACATGACTTAGAGATACGGCCTATTGTTATTGGAGGTTTCCAATTTGGTTAAATGATTTATTTTATTAGTTTAGAATAAGTGGGCTTGAAGATGCTTGGCTCACATGTCTTATTTCTTATGAACTATGTTTTTGGGAAGGCCTTGTATTTTGGCCAAGGGCTTATTTGGAAAGTTACATTTTAGGAACTAGGGTTTCATCAATTTATTGTAGGGGTTACTGTAGCCGCGCGTACTGTAGCCGGTACTGTTCATCAAGGGTAATTTTGGGTAAAAGGGGCTTTATTTTGGCTAGGGTTTTGATTAGGTTTGGGTTTAAAAACTCTTTGTAGCCTCATTTGAGGGGTTAGACAATATTGAATTTTATTTGTGAGTTGAGTTTTCTCCTCTTGTTCTTGATTGAACTCTTGAACTTATCAAAGGTAAATCACAACCTTTGTGGCGTTCCTCCTTTGTAATCTAGGTTCTTGAAACGAGTTCTCATCGGGTCTAAATTCTCCATCCTTGACTTGATTTTTGGTTTTTTTGGGAAGTTTTCAAATTGATTGTGGGTTCAAGGGAATTCATTTCCACGGGTTCATATCATTTGGTATTCAGAGCACGGTTTCCAATCAAGTCTGATTCTATCTTTTATTTCTTGCATATTTAATTATAGGGCTTCATTGTTCTAGGATTGATTCCAAAAAAAAAAAATAGTGGTGGCTAGCAGATTTCTTCACTATTTTTAGGGTTGCTGAAATTCATTATTCTAGGGTTTGTGTTGGCTGAAATCTCTTGTTCTAGGGGCTGCCGTATATCACTTGCCCTAGGGTTTTTGAGTTATTGTTAGGGTTTTCTCAACTGCTTATTCTTGATTGTGATCAAATCAGTTGGTGAAAGGAAAAGAAAAAAAAAATCGTGAAAAAAAAAAATCCGAGATTTTTTTCTTGAGCCTTATCATCAAAGGGGGTGATTCTAGTTGGTATCTTGTCTTATTGTTACTGTTTCATTCGTATAATTTCCTTGATTCACGTGCCATTTTTTTTTTCATTCCTTCCGTGTTTCTCTTGTTCTTGTTTCTTGGACCTAATTACTAGTTGGGATAAAACAAGGTTGCTTTGTCTTGATTGAGTCAATTAGTTCTTAAAGAACTTGAGTGGGAAAACTCTTGAGGTAAAAGGCAAGAGAGTGTGAGACTATTATCGGAAAAAAGCCAATTAAGAGTGAAACACGAGTGGAGTGTCATTATTCGAGTGTAAACACGTAAGGGAGTGTGTGAGGTTTACTTTTTTTTGCCACTAACATTCTTTTGTGTAGCACCTGATAATGTCTCATCGGAGTAGCGCATCACCAAGGGGGAGAGCAGATAACTCATCCTTTGTGTTGCAAGCCATGCAACAACAGTTTGAGCGGTTGAACTTGGTGTTGGGTGAAGTGAGGGATAGGATGGATCATCAAGAAGCAGCGATTAGAAATCTACAAGGTGGGAGGGACAGGAGGCGACGTGAGCATAGAGTTGAAAATCAGTATGAGAATGAAGGAGATGGTGAGGATGAGGAAGACTTAGCATCTGACGTTGGGTCGGGTAGAAATAGAAGAGTTAGGCATGAAAGAGGATTTGAGGGGAATCTAAGGGGTCGGGATGGTGTAGATAGAGACCTTGGTAGCATCAAAATGAAAATACCACATTTCCAAGGTAGAACTGACCCTGAGGTTTATCTAGAGTGGGAGAAAAAAATAGAGTTGGTGTTTGATTGCCATAATTACTCTGAGGAGAAGAAAGTGAAGTTGGCGGTAATTGAATTCACTGATTATGCTATTATTTGGTGGGATCAATTAGTGACCAATAGGAGGAGGAATTATGAGAGGCCTATAGAGACATGGGGAGAGTTGAAAGCTCTCATGAGGCGGAGATTTGTTCCTAGCCATTACTATAGAGACCTTTACCAAAAATTACAAAATCTTACACAGGGGTCTAGGAGTGTGGAGGATTACCATAAGGAGATAGAGGTGGCGATGATTCGAGCGAATGTAAAGGAGGACCGAGAGGCCAGCATGGCTAGATTTTTGAGTGGTTTGAATAGGGACATAGCCAATGTAATTGAATTGCAGCATTATGTGGAGATAGAGGACATGGTGCACATGGCTATGAAGGTGAAGAGGCAATTAAAGAGAAAATGGACAGCAAGGTACACTTCGGTTTCTAGCACTACTTGGAAATCAAAATGGGATATGAATGATCCAACTGAAGCAAAGAGAAAGACCGAACCACCTAAAGGAAAAGATAAGGGAACTAACAACAAACCCAAGGTAGAATCCCATCCATCACGGAATAGAGATATCAAATGTTTTAAGTGTTTGGGTGCAGGGCACATTGCTTCTCAATGTCCAAATAGGAGGGTGATAATTATGCGTGACAATGGGGAGGTGATGATTGAGAGTGAGGATGATAGTGATGAGGGGCCCGAGTTGGATGATACTAGTGATGATGATGGAGTGGTATACCCTGTGACAGGTGAGTCTCTTGTTGCCAGTCATGCTCTCAATGCACACATTAAGGTGGATGATGCAGAGCAACAAAGAGAGAACATTTCCATACTAGATGCCATATCAACAATAAAGTATGTAGTATGATCATTGATGGAGGGAGTTGTACTAATGTAGCTAGCACTACTTTGGTTGAGAAATTGAATTTACCAACCTTAAAACACTCTAGACCATACAAATTGCAGAGGTTGAATGATTGTTGAAAGGTTAGGGTGGATAAACAAGTGTTAGTTACTTTTTCTATTGGGAAGTATCAGGATGAGGTGCTTTGTGATGTTGTGCCTATGCATGCGGGCCATATTTTGTTGGGGAGGCCATGTTTGTATGATAGGAGAGTGACGCATGATGGATTCAAGAACATGTACAGCTTTGAAAAGGAGGGCAAAACAATTAAGCTTGCTCCTTTAACTCCAAGCCAGGTCTATGAGGACCAACTGAAATTGAAAAGTAAGGTTGCTCAAAAAAAAAAAGAGTGAAAATGAGAGTGATCAAAAGAGAAAGAGTGAAAATGAGAGTGATCAAAAAATAAAGAGTGAAAAAGAGATTGAGCAAAAAAGAAAGAATGAGAGTGAAAATGAGCATAAAAGAAAGAGTGAAAAAGAAAGTAGAGAGATGGCTGAGAGTAAAGAAAAAAGAGTGGAGCCACGAGAGAAAAAAGAAAGAGAGTCTTCTGAGAAAAAAGGAAAGACAAAAGTGAGTTTCTATGCAAGAGAGAGTGAGGTTAAAAGGGCTTTCTTCGCAGATCGCCCTATGATTTTTCTTGTCTATAAAGAGTCTTATCTTACTCTTGATGAAACTAACCAGTCTCTTCCTAGTTTGGCTGTTTTTTTGTTGCAGGAGTTTGAGGATGTATTCCCAGAAGAGATGCCAAATGAGTTGCCACCCATTAGAGGCATTGAGCACCAGATTGATTTTGTGCCTGGGGCTGCTATTCCAAACCGACCAGCCTATAGGAGTAATCCAAAGGAGACAAAGGAGCTTCAAAGGCAAGTTAAGGATTTGATGAGTAAGGGGTACGTGAGGGAGAGCATGAACCCTTGTGCCGTACCAGTGCTACTAGTGCCGAAGAAGGATGGGACGTGAAGGATGTGCATTGATTGCAGGGCGGTCAACAATATCACGGTAAAGTATTGCCATCCCATTCCTAAATTGGATGACATGCTTGATAAATGGCATGGCTCATGTATTTTCAGTAAAATTGATCTTAAAAGTGGGTACTATCAAATTAGAATGAAAGTGGGTGATGAATGGAAAACTGCTTTTAAGACTAAGTATGGGCTTTATGAATGGTTGGTTATGCCATTTGGACTTACAAATGCGCCCAGTACTTTCACGAGATTAATGAACCATGTCCTACGTGCATTCATAGGCAAGTTTGTGGTTGTGTACTTTGATGATATCTTAGTGTACAGCAAGAACTTAAATGAACATATTGAGCATTTGAGATATGTGTTTGATGTGTTGAGATGTGAAAAGTTGTATGCTAATTTCAAGAAATGTTTCTTTTGCATGGAAAAAGTTGTTTTTCTTGGTTATGTTGTTAGTACAAAGGGTATTGAGGTGGATGAAGAGAAAGTCAAGGCCATCAAGGAGTGGCCAACGCCAAAAAGCATCACTGAGGTAAGAAGCTTTCATGGCTTAGCTAGCTTTTATCGGCGTTTTGTTAAAGACTTTAGCACCATTGCTGCACCACTCACTGAGGTAATTAAAAAGAATGTTGGGTTTCATTGGGGGGCTAATTAAGAGAATGCTTTTGCCACTATTAAAGAAAGGTTGTGTTCTACACCTGTGTTAGCATTACCTGATTTTACCAAAACCTTTGAGATTGAATGTGATGTCTCAGGAATAGGGATTGGAGCCGTTTTGATGCAGGATAGGCGGCCCATAGCCTTCTTCAGTGAAAAGTTAAGTGGGGCATCCCTGAAGTACCCTACTTATGACAAAGAGCTTTATGCCCTTGTTCGTGCATTAGAGACTTGGCAGCACTACCTATGGCCAAGGGAATTTGTGATCCACACCGATCATGAATCATTGAAGCATCTCAAGGGTCAAGGTAAGTTGAATAAAAGGCATGCTAGATGGATGGAATACATTGAGACCTTTCCCTATGTCATCCGTTACAAGCAAGGTAAGGAGAACATTATTACTGATACTCTATCCCGGAGGTATGTACTTCTTACTTCTATGAGTGCTAAAATGCTTGGGTTTGAATATGTGAAAGACATGTATGCCGATGACGCTGATTTTTCTAATGTGTATGTGGCATGTGATAAGGCGGCATTTGGTAAGTTTTACAAGCATGATGGTTATTTATTTAAAGAAAGAAAACTTTGTCTGCCAAATTGTTCTATGCATGAGTTATTGGTGCGTGAGGCACATGGTGGGGGATTAATGGGACACTTTGGTGTCAAGAAAACTTTAGACATTTTGCATGAACATTTCTTTTGGCCTAAGATGAAGAGAGATGTTAACCGTATTTGTGGAAGGTGCATTACATGTAGAAAGGCCAAATCTAAGGTTTTGCCACATGGGTTGTATAAACCCTTACCCGTTCCTAGTGAGCCATGGATAGACATATCTATGGACTTTGTTTTGGGGCTGCCTAGGACCAAAAGGGTAGAGATTCTATTTTTATGGTTGTGGATAGATTCAGTAAGATGGCACATTTCATTCCATGCCATAAAACAGATGATGCCACAAACATAGCTGACTTATTTTTCCGGGAGATAGTGAGACTCCATGGTGTACCAAGGAGTGTTGTTTCTGATAGGGATGTTAAATTCCATAGCTACTTTTGGAAGGTGTTGTGGAGGAAATTGGGTACTAAGCTCTTATTTTCCACTACTTGTCATCCACAGACAGATGGTCAGACTGAAGTAGTTAATAGGACTTTAACTCAGCTTTTACGCACTGTTGTTCATAAGAATTTAAAAACTTGGGAGGATTGTTTGCCATTTATAGAGTTTGCATATAATAGGACGATACATACTACTATTTCATACTCTCCTTTTGAAATTGTTTATGGATTTAATCCACTAACTCATTTGGATTTGATGTCTTTACCTGTTGATGGCAGGAGTAGTTTGGATGGACAAAAGAAGACGGAGTTGGTGAAGACACTTCATGAGAGGGTACGGCTTCAAATTGCCCAAAAGAATGAAAGGGTTACTTCCCAAGCCAATAAAGGACGAACGCGTGTCATCTTTGAACCAGGAGATTGGGTTTGGGTTCACATGCGCAAAGAAAGATTTCCAGCCCATAGAAAGATTAAGTTGCATCCTTGAGGAGATGAACCTTTCTAAATTCTTGAGAAAATTAATGACAATGCATATAAAGTGGATCTTTCAGGTGAGTATAAAGTTTCTGCAACTTTCAATGTTTCTGATCTTTCTCCTTTTGATGTAGGTGAAGATTCGAGGTCGAATCCTTTTGAGGAGAGGGGGAATGATAGGAACCAAGGTGGGCCTACTCTTAAAGATCCTTTGCAAGTTCCAGATGGGCCAATTACAAGATCAAGGGCCAAGAAGATCAAGGAAGCAATGCAAGGATTGGTGCAATCCACTTGGGATGAAGCCAGCAAGAGCCTAACACTGAAGATGAGTCTGAAAGAAGAAGAACCAGTTTTGATTCACTTGATTCAAGTTGTAGAAGACATGACTTAGAGATACGGTCTATTGTTATTGGAGGCTTCCAATTTGGTTAAATGATTTATTTTATTAGTTTAGAATAAGTGGGCTTGAAGATGCTTGGCTCACATGTCTTATTTCTTATGAACTATGTTTTTGGGAAGGCCTTCTATTTTGGCCAAGGGCTTATTTGGAAAGTTACTTTTTAGGAACTAGGATTTCATCAATTTATTGTAGGGGTTACTGTAGCCGCGCGTACTGTAGCCGGTACTGTTCATCAAGGGTAATTTTGAGTAAAATGGGCTTTATTTTGGCTAAGGTTTTGATTAGGTTTGGGTTTAAAAACTCTTTGTAGCCTCATTTGAGGGATTAGACAATATTGAATTTTATTTGTGAGTTGAGTTTTCTCCTCTTGTTTTTGATTGAACTCTTGAACTTATCAAAGGTAAATCACAACGTTTGTGACATTCCTCCTTTGTAATCTAGGTTCTTGAGACGGGTTCTTCAACGGGTCTAGATTTTAATATAATCTAGGTTCTTGAAACGAGTTCTCATCGGGTCTAGATTCTCCATCCTTGACTTGATTTTTGCCTTTCTTGGGAAGTTATCAAATTGATTGTGGGTTCAAGAGAATTCATTCCCACGGGTTCATATCACACTACGCATGCAAAAATTATTGGATGAGTAGTGCTACCCATCAATCTATTAACTATCAACTTCTCATCATTTTTCAATGTAACATTAAATGATTAAAATATTATTTTTTATTGAGTTCTCAAGCCTGTATGTATACAGAACTAAGAACATATCTAATAAAGTGCTTACATGACATAATTTGATTTGAAAGGAAAATTTTAAAACTTGAATATTACAAACCAAATCTTATCATTTAAGTGAAGTGGATGATGTGTTCTACACACTGACTTGATAATAGAATAATTCTATTTTATTTATCAGTCAATCATTTGATAAAATGTGGATGATAGTTAAAGATGTGATAAATAACACTTTTCTTATTAGATGAGTTGCTTGAGCCAGCTTCCCAATAGTTAAACAAAGGCATTGAATATTGCCATGTTTGGGAAATGAGATGAATAAGGCACTTTTCTTTTTACGTCTTATCTCAAAATTTCTCATAATTTTATCCACAAGCATCACTGAAATACAAATTACTTTTTAATTTTAAATCTTTAAGTTTTTCATCAAATAATTATCCAATCATTAAAAATGTTTTAAACTTCTAAACAAAACACAAAAAACAATTCAATTTTTTCAATTTTTTTTTTTTAAAAAATTATATCTAAATTTTTTTTAACTTTATAATATTTTTATTCAACTTTTTATTTCTCATTTCTCAAAACTCAATAAAACATCTTAACTCAAATCATTTCACTATTATTCACAAATTATTTCGTTACTATTCATCACATAATTCTCAATATTTCACCTCACTTTCCAATTAACATGATGTTGACATGAGCTTTTGGATGTATGCAACGATTTAAATTATCATGTTCAATTATTACGAACATCAGAGGCAGAATTTTCATGACTATATATGTATATTCGAAAGACAAAAAAGACAAAAAACCTCAACGACTGATCAGGTACAACTCACAATAATGTCGATTACACTAGATCTAGAGAAACATTCCCTTTATTAGCGGTATGCATGATGCTTTTCTGCTTGGTAAAGTGACCAGAGATCATTGATTGATACCAAAGGCATATATATATAATTGGTGCGGTTTACGAAAGCCAAAGAAAATGATCGATGTCTGCAAATATTTAAGCCTTCAATTATTGAGTCAAGAGTGATGAGGTTTTGGACAAGAATGTATTGACATGAACACTACTACATTCTATCAAGCAACCTCCTTATCTAACGGTCCCTTAGAACCATATGCATGGCTGGGAATTAAGAAGACTGTTAGGTTCTCAGTTAGCAGATCATTACAAATAGTACTCACTGCATTAATTCAATGATCAGGACAGGACAAGGTCTTTCAATCAGGTCAGTATGGTACAACGAAACAAACTTGTGGTTACTGTTAAGACACTACCAATTAAAGAGACAATCATACATGGACGAGTCGACATATATGATCTGTATATTAAACACACGTACTAAGTAGATGCGTGTAGGACTCTCTTGAAGTTTCGAGCACTTGAAAAACTTTAAAATGATCAGTGCATGCATGTCACATTCAACACATGGACGACGACATGCAATGATCATGAGACAGACAAGTAGTCCTATGTACTGGGAAATTAAGAGGGAATATGGGAGTATTATGGGTTAAACTGGACATTATGAGACGTACATACATTATATATTGTAACTGTGACAAATTAATTAACCGACAATATTCTGCAGTTGTTGTAGCTAGGGTTGTAAGTTCTACTTGATCATCTACATGATCCTGCCCTTCATGACGTTATATTTCTTGTCAATTAGTTATGATTCACATGTACAAGTCATCAAACATGGACCAAATTATTCAGAGCAGGTCATCATGCATGGATAAAGTTCTCATGACATGCAGGAAATTAAAGCATGCATGGAATGGAATGCAGACATGATCGCAGCTTGGAATTTGTTAGGGGTTTCTAAAGATCATCATCTTGATGAGCAATTATTTTGAGAATGAATGGCATCTTAGGTTTAACCTAAGATTAATCAAGCTTTCTTTGGATTAATGCAGAAGCTACATAATTAACGTACGTACACGAGTCATGAACTGAAGAATTTGCAGAACGTAGTACGGTAGATTTCTATATATCAGCAAGCTGTAGGTTAAACAAATATTTCAGCTGTGTGGACTAGTAGGTTTACTAATTATGGATGATGATCGATGATGATGATCAGATGCATGCTAAGTACAATGGGATACTACGTGGCATGCCAAACTAATGCGTTACTAGCGTCCATCATGCATGTCAAAATCCAGTAACGACTATTGTACGTACATAGATATGTTTATAAGAGGCTTCTGGCCAGAGATCATAGAAGAATTAATATTAATGTATGTAGATAAAACTGTTACTTGCATAGAGAGACGTACGTATATTCAATTCTGATTGATCAGCTGGTTATAATTATTATAAGTAAATGTATCTATCATCCATAAGTACGTATATATTGATTTGAATTTTGAGTGTTCATCAGTGTGCTGCGCTGCATGCATGCATGCATGATATATATATATATAGCTTATCTAAAACTACATGATGATCAGAAGATCGATATAGATATATATATATATATATATATAGATATAGATATATATATATATATATATCTCTATTTGTCAAACCCACTTGTACAAGTAATTTTCACCACCCCCAAAAAAAAAGGTGTACCTTTCACCTAGCTGTAATATTGGTGTCAACTCATGATAATATTATAAATTAAACCTAAATATTATTTTAAATTCTTTTTCTTCACCCTTTAGACATTCGATCGAACTCTTTTTCATCATGACGAGATCCTCACTTTACATGATTTCAAGGTAATTGATAGTAAATATATATTTAATTAGTTAATTAAAACATGAGGTATTTTGGTCATTTCATTGCTCGATCGACATAATGTAAAAAGAATAAAACATCTCGTACGCGTTCATACTATAAATTCAATCGATATAATATTTCATTTCAAGTGACATGGAAAGGATGATCCTATTTACTGCATGCATGTCAGCAATATAATAATAAATAATATCATATTTTAAAGATCGATAAGTGTTTATATGGGCAAAGCATGCAGATGATGAGTGGTACAAATGTCTCCAATCACAATATTTCAAATATATATAATGAAATTAAGGATCATGGTAGAAGATTACTTATAGGTTTGACTGTTTGATAGAATTAGCTGTGGGAATACATTATGTTCTTGAAGGCATATATATAATGTGATGTTTATAATTACTATCACAAACTGACAAATGTTGGTTTGTATTTAGGAAACTTTTAAACTTTTATAGCTATACAGATGTGCCAATTGAATTAGAGATTAGAGGAGAGCCTTAGATGTCCTTTTCCATCTCCTTAATTATTGTGGCATAAAGTAACAACAACATGATTGTATGAGGCAGCAAATTTAAAGCTTCAATTTGCCAAAGATGGTCTCATTCATCGGACATTAATTAATTGATGCACATATATATATATATTTACTCTATTATAATAAGTGGCTATCTAACACATACTATGAATAGTAACTTTTGTTATTTTTTCATTAATTTTTCTTATTTTTCCGTTAAGTCCATTAAGTCATGTTTTTCTAAAAAGCCTTTAACACCCTTGACTATTTGACGTGTAGTTCTCTTGTAGAATTTAATTAAAGATCATGTTTTACCAAAAGGTCCTTAAGACCTTTGACCATTTGACATGTAACTCCCTTGTAGAATTTAATAAATGATCATGTTTTATCAAAAGACCTTTAATAGTCCCGTGCGTACTCATTTTCCTTTCTTTTTGTTTCAATTTTTTTAAAATAAAAAAATTAAAATGACTTTACTCTTTAGAACATAAACGCTTTAGAGCATTCTCATTGTAAAATTCAATTTTAAGTAAATTTAACTAATAAAATACTTAAAACACTCAATATATAATATTATTTATTAATTTAATTAGAATATAATTATTATTAATATTAATATTGAATATTATTATTTTGATTAGAATATAGTTATTATTAATATTGTAATTAGTAGAACTATAAAATGTGATAAAAATAAAAATAAAAAAATTATTAAATTAATAATATTTTATTATTATATAGAGAGTAAATTAGATAATCTAATATGGATGTAGACCAATGCTCATACTTTTCTGAAATTTAAATTTTTTTTAATCTTTTTTTTTTATCTTTTTTTAATCTTGTATTTTCTTTTCTCAGACAAATAAACTACTAACTTTTTCATTTTTTTATTTTTATTAAAATCATTATGTCAGGTGCACCTCGGGACTAATGCACCTGGCGCCGTTCCCTTGTCATGTACATATATATATATGTATGTATGTATGTATGTATGTATGATCATCTTGTTTTTTGAGGCCGTGTTGATGACCAAATCAATTAGTAACAACCAAAAACAGGTACAAGTATATGTAGAAGCACTCTTTGTCAAAAGACGTAAAGAGCACATAATTTAATCAAAAAGGAAAATTATATTCACAGGCCAATGTGTAGAGTAGATTTATTAATAAAATTTTTACAAGGCATAAATATTTAATTTAAAAGATAAATTTTAAAATCTAAATTTCACAAATCAAATCTTACAATTTAATTAATGATGTAGATCATGATCATGTATGTGCTGATCTATATATCGGTTTAAAAATAGAATAACTCAATTAAAGATAATTACTCTTTTTTTTCTTTTATGGAAATTTGTATTTTTGCTTTTATACTTTTTTCTGAAAAAATAAACTATGCATACATATATAGTGGTAGAGAAATGCACTCCACCTTTCAAGAGTACTTTTCCAACAAAATATGGCTTGGACGTATTCATGATATGGCTATATATTGTCATCGTTGCCTTTCTTTTGATATTTAATTATGATTATTATCTTCTTTTTGTCAAAATTATTTAAGGATGTGTAGACAAATCAAATCCAAGCTCGATCTATTCGAGTACTTTAAGCTTTATCACAAGTGCTTTTTTTGCACGTAAACATATCATTTATTTTCAAACTACTTAATAATATATATATATTATTATATCTTTGGCAAATTAAATTATTTACAATATTATATCTATAGTTTTATGTACGTATATATTTTGACAAGCAATCATTGGGCAATCTTATAAATACTTTTATATCACACACTATTTACATGGCATAATTTGATTTGAAAGATAAATTTTAAAATTTGAATTGTATAAATCAAATTAAGACATGTGGATGGTATGCGGTGTAAAGGTTTTTAAATATTACTACTCGGCCCCGTTTGAATAGTGAAAGTACTATTTCATCTCATCTCATTTCATAGTTACAATTTTCTCAAATTTATACACAAAATATAATAAACAATTCAACTTTTTCAAATTTCAAAACATTAATAATATTATTAAAAAATAATATTCTAAACATATTTTATTCAACTTTAATCTTAACTCACCATCCAAACGGCACCAGATCTTTATGAGCATAATAACTTATAAAGTAGTGCTATTTGAAAGTTTTTACACCACACAACATACATGTCATAATTTGATTTATAACATTCAAATTTTAAAATTTATCTTTTAAATCAAATCATGTCATGTGGATGATGTGTGATATAAAAGTCTTCAAATAGAATTATTTTTTAAGCAACGCGTATATAATAGGAACATGATTAATTTCATTTGATGATTTTTTAAATAATTAAAATATTATCATTGTACGTAAAGTTGAAAATAATATCATTATTGGTTGAAACTTATATGAGTTGTATAGTTTAATAATTATTCATAATTTATTTAATAAAAATAAATAAAGATGAGTTAATTGGATCAAACCATCTCAAGTCGAGTGGCTTGTCAAATAACTTGTTTATTTACAACTCTAATTGGAGCGATTAATCCCAATTTTCATTACCTCATTCTACTAATATTGCCTTGAAGACAAATATATAATATACCTTTATTTTCATTACCTCATATAAATTTCGGTATAATTACTTAATTTTCTTCTCTAAGAAAAAAACTTGAATATATAATTTCGACACTTATCAAGATAATATCATCTGAAGATGCACTATAGCAAAAAGTGCATTAAGCATTTCTGAAGATGCTGTTGAGTTAGAGAGTTGTCCCTTATGTATTGTTTCCCTCATTTGAGGTACGTATTTTGATCAATAAAGAGTTTTTCTTCTTCTTTCAAAAAAACAAAAAATAAAGGTAATATCATAACCAATGCAAAGTCTCATATATACACTAAACCTATATATATATATATATATATATAATATTATTTTATTATATTTTCAAATCGATATGTAGAGCACACTATCTGCATCATTTAAATAGAAATATTCAAATTTTAAAAATTTCTCTTTTAAATCAAATTATGTCATGTAAGTATTTTATTAGATGAATTACCCACGTCTGCTTATAAATAAAATTATGGATTTTGCTACTCATCATCTCCACACGCCACCACACCTTTTTTTTTAATATTTTTTTTTATTTTATTCTTTCTTAAACTAATTTAATTATTCTTCTACTTATCATCCATATACCACAGATCATTTGGTAAGAGAAAAAAAGTGATATATGGGATGATGAATAAAATTTTTCTAAAATTATATATATATATATATATATATATATAATGAATAAAAAAGAAACGAATGTGACGTTTGGAATCTAATGGATGGTTCATATAACTTCGGTGATCCTCTCTATCTCTAATGTGTGGATGTGCTTTCTTTATTCATTTATCGATATAATTTCTCCAAACCTGGCCTTAATTAATTATTCAATTAATGTTAAACTAAACGAGATTTGTTATAGTCACAAAAAGATTACGTAAAAATAATTCTACAAATTGATGTTTTATCTACTTTATAATAAAAGTAACTTTCCAATCTGACGAATCACATGAAACCACTTCAGTTTGTGAGATTACTTTTATATAATTAATATGTGGCTAAAGTATTTCTCTAAACTAATTAAATAGTGCTTAAACTATATAGCTAATGTCCAACAAACTCAAAACAAAAAATAATCACATATATATATATATAAATAATAAAGTTACAAAAGCTAGCTAGCAATATGGAAGTAAATTAAGTAGTATATAATATGCTGCGCTTAGCAATAATTTGGACACATTAGTGGGTACGTACTCATGTTGCCTAATTTTTGTTGAATTTCATATTGAAAATATCTAGTGGAAGTGCCCCAATTAATTTAATTATAATATATATGCACGCTTTCTTTGGACTTATTAGGCCTAATATTCACATATATATATTATTAGTCGAAATCAAATCACACTAATTAATTATAGATCGCTTTTCTTCATGATTATCTAGCCAATTAGTGCATGCGCTGCATATATGCGCTTCGCTCCAAATTAAGTCATGATCAAATGTACAGGATATATACATTAACAATGTGGCATGGAGAGAAAAGGATTATCTATATATCTATCAAATATTAATGGAAGCATTACTAACCAGGCCAGATATTTTAAGTGATTTTATATATTAATAGATAAATAGATTACCATCACTTAAAATGTATCGTATTTATAATATTATAATTAAGTAATACTACATGCAGTCGTAGAGTGCGTAAGTACCGTGCGGTTATTTTAAAAAAGAGTGAGGTCTACTATTAAAAAATTATTATTTTTTCATGTGAATATCATATTTATTTATTTATTTTTTAAATTATTACACAATGGTTACATACTCACAATTGTAACTATTATTTTTCATTATAATTAGACATGATTATATTCAGGACCAAGAACAATATTCCTTTTTTCTTATACTAGTCTTGTTTCTATTCATTGATCCAATTCATCCTAGCTAGCCATCATATATCCAACTTTAGAAATGGTATTTATAATATTTGAATATATTCTCTTTAAAAAATAAATAAATTTAAAAGTTATATAAAAAAAATTAAAATAATAAATTTTATTTTTTTAAATAAATTTGTAAAAATTAATTAATACTCTAAAATTATATCTAATATTATTTATCTTACTTTTTCTCGAATTAAAAAGATGATCATTACAAAGAATAAAATAAAATGCTAGTAATAATCAGATGATATCATAATTTAAGTTATTCTCTGAATCTATCCAAACACATCAATCACAGATAATATTATTATAAATAATTCTTAAATCTAATGTGTCCCGAATGTAATTTTTTTTTTTTTTTACTGAATGATTAAAAAAATATTTTTTAATAATATTGTAATTTTTTTTTTTTTTTAAATATTTATGATGATTAAAAAAATATATAAAAAAAAATTAAAAAATCTATTCAGAACACAAAATAGATCCCAAATTCGAGATCCATAACAGCTCCTAAATCTAATTGGCAAGTGGAGCCCATTTTATCGATCGACCCTAATATCGTGGAAACCAGCTAGATAGCTAGGCTGCTAGCTCATGGCTTTGACCTCTTATGCTCTTTTCGAGTGCTTTGTGAGGCGGCTATGAATCTCTTAATCAAATATCTACTGGCTGGGGGACCCAGTAAAACTTTGTAACATTTTGAACTGCAAGTTTCCACAAACACATTGATCATGATTCATGAGAAGATAAAAGAGTACTTCGAGTTAGAGCGATTTCGTCGGTCTCTTTTTACGTGTAAGTTATAAGTAATTCTCCGTATAATCAAGAAGTATATAAATATTAAATAATTATTTTAAAATAAATAAAATTTATTATTAAAAAATTAATTTTTATCATATAAATCTCATATTTTATTTTTTATTTTTTTAAAGCGATTATATGACAGTTGCATAATTTATAATTACAAATATCTTTTCTTATAAGTTATTCTGAAGAGTACACAATCAATATTGATTATTTATAAAAAAATCTTTTTACTAGTTACTATTTATCACTCTGCATCTTATAAAAACACATATACATCCTATAAAAAAGCTATAAGTGTGAGGTGTAAAAATAAATAATAACTGATGCATAGTATTCTCATCATTTGTATAAGATATGTAAGTACTTTACTATATATATATGTGTGTGTTTTATACATCGACTTAATAATAAAATCTTTCTTTTTGCATATTATTTGTGATTTTGTTATTAATAACTTTCGTTCTTATCTTATTTCCAATATATATACATATAGATATGTGTATATATATATATATATATGTTGTAAAGCGACAAAACACAACATATATATATAATTGCATTCCTATAATTCGCTCCAATAATATACATATATATATATATATATATGATTGTATTGTGTATGTATGAATGTATTTATATATGTATATTTCTTATTTGCGTGTGTATATAATATTCTCTGCATTATCTGGGGAGGATCCGCAGAACTAGTGCTTCATCAACCATCTTTTATATCATATACATGAACCATACACACATATAATTTATATACATGATGTGTGCTTGTACGTACGCGATATCGAATAATATCCATCCCTGCGCATGATAATATTTTCTCCAATTTTTAGGGATAAACTCAATATTATATGTGATCTATATATGAATTATTGTATCAATTTCATCGATATATATTAATAAATTGTTTCAAATTCTGATTACAAAACTATTTTTTCCACTTGTGCTTCCTTTTGATCCTTTTCAGATGCACGTTATCATGTATGTATATATATATATATATATATATATATATATAGTACATGATATATTACACTTTTTTCTTAAATATTTGTTTCTATTATGTTTAATTATTTATGTGATGATCGGATCAATTAATCCAAAGATTGTGAAGATAACATTATGGTATATATGGTGTGAGAATCTCAATTGTCACCCATGTGAAATGTCGATTATCTCGCATCCATCTCTTATTGTCTCCCTTTGGCTGGAACTGGAAATTAAGGTCCGTTTATATTCGAAAATAAATTGAGATGGTTTTAGATGAGTTAATAAAATAGACTTTTCAATATTATTTTTTAATATTATTATTATTTTAAAATTTAAAAAAATTAAATTATTTATTATATTTTATGTAAAAATTTAAAAAAATTATAATGATGAGATAAGATGAGTTGGGATGAATTTTAAATATAAACAGAATTAAGCTGATTGCTTGCTTCCTCAACTTTTTAATGCCATGGAATTATTTCCAAGTTTAATGACATGAGCTAGTATAAATGAATCAATGCTGATGAGGCTGTGTAGAATAAAAGAACTAAGTTCAATATATACTTACTAAAAAATTTTAAATAATCATTTTAGAAAATTATTATATCCTATCGAGATTTTATAAAAATAAATTTATAAATTAACGTAATTTTATAATATTATGAAATTTTGTAAGCTTTTAAATTTATTTTGAATATCATGACAAAATATATTTTATAATATATATTATAAAATAAGAATATTTTAATAAAATGAAGATACCTTTTATATTGGCCAACGAAGTGACAAGAGTGTTGGTACGCCGTACTACTGATCACTGTTGTGACATCGTTTTTGTACAGACCCACAAGAAAAGTCCCCAACTCCACGTGATCTTATCCTTCTTCTCATCAGTTTCAACTTTCAGCAGCCCGTCGAGATTTTTATGTAACTTTGATCTTTATGTAACTTTGATCTTACCCTTTAGGCAGTACTGAGTCAGCAACATAGTAATGGTTGTACGTTGATATCTCACCACATTATTTAATTTGTTAATTTCTTTGATAATCCCACTACATACTCAAATATAAGAGCTACCAAATCTAAGTTTACCTCTCTTTTGTCCTTGCTTAAAAATTTACACATATATAAGCATATATTATATATAAATAATTCTACATACAATCGTAAAATATATAAATTTCAGATAATCATTTTAAAAAAAGTGAGATCTATTATTAAAAAATTATTTTTTTTATATGGATCTCATATTTTATTTATTTTTTTAAAAATAGTTACGCGACTGTTACATAATTTACAGTTACAAATATCTTTTCTCATTATATATATATATATATGTATATGTGTGATTCATAAGTGAATTTGTATTTAGAGAAATATTTTAATCACAAAAGTATTATTCACACGTAAATTTATAAATTGATGTGATTTGATAATTATTTTTATCTTAAATTATATCTAATAGATTATATAAAGTCACATCAATTTATATATTTACTTTTGTATAATTTTTTTATAAATGTAACATTTGGCGCTTGGTTAATTTGTTGGCTTCAATTATATTTGTTTGCGTGAATCAATTACACACAATAATTCGGCCAAATTTGACCAAAATAGGAACAACCAAACAATAACTTTAGAGAATGAAACTCAATCATATTAAAAATATAATATAATTAATTAATTAATTTTTTATTCTTTAAATTTTTTTTTAAAACAAATATAATTTTACGTAATATGAAAAACAGAACTTTTTTGAGTATACGCTCTATGCTTATCTAATTATGAATGTAGTTGTGCTATTTTTATTAATATAATAAAATTTGATTTATAAAAATTTCTTTTTAGAAATTAGTGTTTGCCATGTCACTAGAGGGAGTAGACTACATATATATAACTCGCATACAGATAGATAAAGATACAGGTAGAGAAAGTTGAGGCCCGTTTGGATTGTAAATTTATCTTAATTTATTTTATCTTATTATTATAATTTTTTTAAATTTTTATATAAAATATAATAAATAATTAATTTTTTTAAATATAAAAATAATAATAATATTAAAAAATAATATTATAATAATATTTTATTTAATTATTCATAAATTATTTCAACTCATATCTAAATTCAAATTCAAACGGATATTAGTGTGCAGTCAATTAGGCTGGAATGGAAATGGAAAGGCGCGTGAAGGGTGTCAAGATGGATGGGCCTGAATGAAATTGACTTTACCTGCTCATCCTTATTTTTTACAAAACTTTTGATTTGATTTCACCTAATTTAATCGTTGTAATATTTTTAAATTATTATATAAAATAAAATAAATAATTTAATTTTTTTAAAATATTAAAATTAAAATAATATTAAAAAATATATATTTTAATAATATTTTATTTTAATTTTAATTCATCTTATCTATAAAAATAAACTAGATCTAAAAATAAGACGAACTGCACACTTAACATAAAAAGAGAGAACACATTGACAGACAGACAAACATCCACCGGGAGAAAATACTTTATAAAATAGATTTAATAAATTATATAAAATTATATTAATTTATAATATTATTTTTATATAAGTCTTTTATAGATGAAGAACTTCGCATTTTTTCATCTACTCTCTCCCTCTCAAAATCTCTTCTTTTGATGCTGGTATAATAGCAAATCCTTTGTGACCATGAACATGTGAAAATTCATTAGTATTTATAAACTTATTTTTGTTATAAAATATAATTAACTTATTTTTGTTATAAAATTATATATGTTAGGAATGAAGTTGACTGGTCCAGCACATTAGGACATGTTTGGAGGTGAGATGAGAATTTTATGTTTTGTTTTGAAGTTTAAAATATTATATTTTAATATTATTATTGTTTTTAGATTTGAAAAAGTTGAATTGTTTATTATATTTTGTATAGAAATTTAAAAAATATGTAATGATGAGATGAGATGAGATGAGAATTTTATATTTTATCTTGTACCCCAAACCTGTCATAAAACTCATCGTTTATGATAAAAGATGAGATAAAATTAAGAATTAAAAGATAAAACTAATAAGTCATAAGACAAATTTACTCAAATTCTTAAAAAGAAAAAGTTTCATAAAGTAATTAGGACTCAATTACTAAAAAAAGAAAAAAAAAACTTCTGTAAAAAAAGAATCCTACTATACATCAGCCACTGTTTACTATACACCCCACTTTTTATTTTTTTTTAAACTTTATGTCACATCTAGTCATCACCTTCAACCTCTCTCTTCCCTCAATCTCTCTGTCCGACATCTCTCTCATTCCTCAAGCTCTCTCTGTCCCGACCTCTCTCTTCTTAAGTTCTCTCTCTTCGACTTTTCTCTCTTCTCAAGCTTTTGTCGACCTCTCTTTCTCCTCAATCTCTCTTTTTTCGACCTTTCTTTTCTCAAACTCTCTTTTTTCATATTCTCCTCGACTTATCTTTCTAACCTATCTCTAGTCAAATTTTGTTAAAGAAAAGAGAAGTAAAAATAAATAAATAAAACCCCACCCACACGTCGTCTATGCTCCGGCTGCTGCCAAAAAGTAACTGATCCGAACATTATTTCATTTAAAAAAACAAAAATCTCCACAAATCTAACAGAGTCGCCGCTCGCGCCCAAAATTACCACTCCAAATGATCTCACGGTAGAGGCATCTAGTATTGGCTGACATCATTTTCCTCCCACTTGCCTTCTTCCTTGTTCAACAACAGTCCGCAGCTGAGTATAACCGCCCCATTCGCGCAGTTCCAAGCACTTTCTTAACTCTCTGACCAAGGAAAATAAAATTAAATTAAGAGTAATATTATATATAATTATAGAGTTAGTAAATATTATAAAATTATTTTAAAAATAAATAAAATTTATTATTAAAAAATTAATTTTTTTATATAAATATCATATTTATTTATTTTTTATAAAATAATTATACAATATTTATACAGTTACGACTGTAAATATTATTTCTCTTAAATTAAATTCCAGCCGTCCTTTTTTACGACCTTTTTCGTGTTGCACGCGACAAAAATACATAAAACATGAATTTCGGTGCTAAAATAATATGCGGGGAGTAATGATAGCACAAGTTCTAAATGTTTAAATATTGCATATAATACAATTTTGACTTTTTTCTTTTTTTTTTTATAGTAGAATTTATTTATTTATTTATTTATTAAAGAGTTACATGAAATTTATAATTTTATATATACGTAAGGGATATATTTCACACTATCAACTACTCGAATGACTTACAATAAATAATTTGGTAACACTGAAACTTAGGATAAGTTCCGATGCTTAAATTAAAGAGACGCAAGAACATGTTAAGAGAGTCGATAACCATCCGTCTCATTCATTTATTTTTTATTATCCCTTAATAAAGAAGGAAGAGATAACAAGTCTGATTTACAATAGTTATCAATTCCAGAATAACTACATTCATCTTGAGATGTTATCTCTTTGCGAATAGTGTTGCTCCCTTATTGATACCTTATTGATACCATGCTCCCGTGAATGCTTGGGCCGCGAGCCTCGTAGGTCAAAGTGGTAAATTGGGTTTGCCAGACAGTCGTGGGCTTGGTAGCGGGAGGATCCAGATATCCCCTCCAATATATATATATATTGGATAAATATATAGATAAAAGTGAGTGGTAGAAGCCATGATATAATGACTTCTCTCTAGTATTACTCATATATATATATATATATATATATATATATATATATACACACACACATAAAGGGGTAGATGGATTTTTGAAGACTTGGGGTTTGTTGGTGGCTTATTTATACAATTTGTAGTTTTTAATTATAACAAGGATTAACCAAGACAACAAAAAAATTCCAAAATACAATTATCAGCAAAAATGATAGTTTGTAACTGATTTTAATATTTTGTACTTGATCGAGTAGATATGTTATTTTAGTGAGAATCCAAACTAAATCAGTACACGTTTTTTTTTTTTAAATAAATTAGGCACATAATTTTCTTGTCTTCTCTTAAGTATAAACTTTGATTTCTTGAACAAATTTGGTCACATGTTGATTAAAACTCCATCTTACAAATATTTTTCCTTTCAAATATATTTTTTTTCCGAACATAAATATCAATAATAACTACATTAAAAAATAAATTATCTTAACTTATCCAAACAAGTGTGTACACCAATCCAAGAGATCGATAACTGAGGATAAACAAAAGAAAAATTATTCTCATCAATCACTATTCACTATCTCACACTTTACACATTATAAAAAATGCTCTTACACGTTATGAAAAAAAAAATTATAGGTGTAGAATGTGAAAATGAATAGTAGTTGATATATAAAATTCCTCTAAAAAAAAATAATGAATATCTAATACTATATACTACACTCTCATCTTGCTTTTATCTCATTATATAATATGTGTCATATTTATCACTATTAGATGATAAATAATAATCTAATTAAAGATTATTTAATAATGATAAATTTGTCACATCTTATATAATAAGATAAAAATAAGATAATAATGTAATGTATAAAATTTTCTTATCTCAATATCCTCATTAATTTCTTTTTTTTCTTTTAAAAAAATATACAGAAACCGAAAAACAAAAAAATAAAGCAACACTTTTTTTTTTTTTTATCATAATCACTCGTTCATATCATCACTTTAGTAAGGGTTCATCGTCATCACACCTAAAAAGAGCTTATCACAAATTCATTATATATTCCACGAAAATTCAACACAAAGTTTGGGACCCACAAGTATTATCTTTGAGAAGAGCCGGACTGACTCTTTCTACTACCAAATTTCCCCGTTTAAAAATGAGGACAAACTTCGTAATCTACCGCTCGATTTTGACACGTACTTAACAATCACTGGGTTTTTCACCGTCAGATCAGAGGTTCCTTGGAAAGGTAGACTGAGGTGTAAAAGGCCGCTTTGGGATACCACAAAAACGAAAACCTCTATATAAGGGTAAGCAATGCTGTGAGCCTGTGAAAAGAGCTCGAAGCGAAACACTGCAGCTGCGGCTCTGAGAAATCCTTTGAAACCCTTTTTGGGATTTTGAAAAAGTTTAGATTCACAGAGACTGGCTTGGTCGGTAGGGAATGCAGAGAGATGGTAGGAGCTTCGGTGACAAAGCCTGAGTTGTGTTTGCGGGGCAAGCGGTGCCTCGGCGGCAGAACCTGCCACCGGAAACACGTGGAAGACGGGTGATCGTCTGGTCATCCTCTTCTTCTCTGAATATTCTTCAGTTTTATTGTAGAGCTGCAATCTCAGGCGACTCCTCTGTAAATTTACGTACCCAAGTTTGGGAATTTTTAATTTGTTTGCTTGATTTAGTAATTTTTGTGTGAGTGAAAGTAGCCAGCTGCAATGGGTGATAAGAACAGAGATGGCAATTCGACGGTTCTCCACGGCAAGTACGAGCTTGGTCGGCTTCTGGGTCATGGTACTTTCGCCAAAGTCTACCATGCCAGGAACTTTCAGACTGGGCAGAGCATGGCTATGAAGGTTGTGGGGAAAGAGAAAGTGATAAAGGCGGGGATGATGGAGCAGGTCAAGAGGGAGATCTCGGTGATGAAAATGGTGAAGCACCCGAACATAGTTGAGCTCCACGAGGTGATGGCCAACAAATCCAAGATCTACTTCGCGATGGAGCTTGTCCGGGGCGGCGAGCTCTTCTCTAAGATCTCCAAAGGCCGGCTGAAAGAGGACCTGGCCAGAGTCTATTTCCAGCAACTCATCTCCGCCATCGACTTCTGCCACAGCCGCGGCGTCTACCACAGGGATCTCAAGCCGGAAAACCTGCTTTTGGACGAGGATGGTAATCTCAAAGTCACCGATTTCGGGCTCAGCGCCTTCTCGGAGCACTCGAAGCAAGATGGGCTCTTACACACCACTTGCGGTACGCCGGCATATGTCGCACCGGAGGTGATTGGTAAGAAAGGATATGACGGTGCCAAAGCCGACATCTGGTCCTGCGGTGTCATTCTCTATGTCCTCCTCGCCGGCTTCCTGCCATTCCAGGACGACAATATCGTAGCCATGTACCGGAAGATTTACCGTGGAGACTTCAAGTGCCCGCCCTGGTTCTCCTCCGAAGCGCGTAGACTCGTCACGAAACTTCTCGACCCGAACCCCAGTACCCGAATTACGATCTCAAAGATCATGGATAGTTCCTGGTTCAAGAAGTCGGTCCCCAAGAGCATGAAAACGAGTAACAAGGAGGACCAGCTGGAATTCGAGGACACCATTTGCGAGAAATCAGGCAAAGAAACCGAGTCCCTGAACGCGTTCCACATCATATCTTTGTCAGAAGGGTTCGACTTGTCGCCACTGTTCGAGGAGAAGAAGAGGGAGGAGAAGGAAGAGCTTAGGTTCGCAACGACGAGGCCGGCGAGCAGTGTGATATCGAAGCTGGAAGAGGTGGCGGCCAAGGACGGCAAGTTCAGTGTAACGAAGAGCGAGTCCAGGGTCAGGCTGCAAGGCCACGAGAGCGGGCGTAAAGGGAAGCTGGCCATAGCGGCGGAGATCTTCGCCATCACGCCAACGTTTCTAGTCGTGGAGGTGAAGAAGGACAACGGAGATACCCTGGAGTACAACCAGTTCTGCAGCAAGGAACTCCGGCCGGCGCTCAAGGACATCGTCTGGACCTCTCCTGCAAAAAGCTCTGCACTCGCATAATTAATAAACGTGACATGCATGCATGTCGGGTGATTCTTGTTTAGTCCATTCATGTTGACGATGTTGCTGTTGCTATTGCACATTATTATTGCTTTCAATTACGCTGAAAAAAAAAAGACTTAAATCCATATGTAGATTAATGTTTGTTGTGATGGGTTTGGATCACGAGAAAATTAAGTTGAGTGACTGACCCTGTGAATAGCATCCGAGTTGCTTTCGATTCATCTATGCTCATGTTTGCATGTTTGTTTGAGAGTGTTCAATTGGATTGGCGTTGGTTTCTTCTCACATGGGACTGCAGTATCCTTTTCCTTCTCCATTCTCCCTTTTTCTGATAAATACAATCATATGAAGAGTGATTACAGTGAATTCTTATCATATATATCATTCTGCATCCAATAAAGTTATTCAGACGATCATTCTTTACAGGCCATCGGGAGATCAGCGTCCATAGCTTTTTGAAGTTAATTGCATTATAGAGTACCTGTTATTATCTATAAACTGCTTTGAATTTTGTAATCTCAACGTACAATCTCAACTTTTTTTCAAGTTAATTGCGTTAGAAGTTCAAGATCTGTTCATAGATAATTAGATATAGATGGAAGATATTAGTCACTTTACTGCTGTAAAGAGATATAAATTGATATAATCTTATGTTATTCCAAACTAATTGATTGCATCCCATTCATGGAAAGCAAGACAAGACAGGTGTCTTTCATACCATCAAGGGACATTCATTGTAAAAAAGACAAAGGTATATTCTTTATCACCTATCCTCAATTATTGTTCTTGGCCTTCATCAATCTTTGTGTTAAAACGGAAAGGAAATGGTAAAATAAAGTAGCCATTAATAAAGTACTTCATTCCATTTTTTCATCGTGTGCATACACTCATCTTTCCGTAGGAAACGTAATAAACATATTATGATCTCCATTTTATATATATATTGAAATGATACTTCTAGTCGTAGAATGTATAAACGCTATGCAGTTGATCGCTTTAAAAAAAAGTGAGATTTATTATTAAAAAATTAATTTATTTTCATGTGGATCTCTTATTTATTTATTTTTTTTAAAACGACTACACCGCACTTAGACACTCACGATTATAAAGGTTTCACGAAAAGCTTTCTTTCTCATATCTGGATATTGCATTCGAGTCACTGGAACAGTGAAGGACATATCAAGCAAGTGGAGATAAATCTCATTAAGAACAGATTTAAATCTCATATCAACGAGGATGAAATTAATGATGATAATTAGAAGACTTATAAATTATGATAAAATATTGGCCTAAATGCATGGTATTGGGGCAAAAATGATATATATAGTACTGTTGGCCTGGCTAGATCATTGATTTTGGCTGTTTTTCGAGAGCTGTGCAATGTGTAGCAGCTGGCGGAGGGGTTTAACTAGTCTGATTTGATTTTGAATAAAATTTAAGATCGAATTATATATACCGATTTTATATTTTTAAAAATCGATTACAAATTAGTTACATCCTAAATCGTTACATCCCGTTTTAACCAGTTTCGATCCGATCCGGTTTGATCCGATCTTTTAATTTTAAAATATATATACTAATTTATATATAGACTTAAAAGTATATTACTATTAGTAATATAGAATTAGACGATTAGTATTAGGCCATAAAATATAAATTATAACTAGCTAATATATATTATATACTAATGTATCTTAGTATTACTAATTTACTAATGTATTATGT
Organism: Juglans regia; assembly: GCF_001411555.2. Classification (NCBI taxonomy): domain Eukaryota; kingdom Viridiplantae; phylum Streptophyta; class Magnoliopsida; order Fagales; family Juglandaceae; genus Juglans; species Juglans regia. The sequence goes on from NC_049906.1 coordinate 36,609,184, forward strand.
ACTTATCAAAAAGAATAAATCGAGAATCTATTAGGCCATAAAAATTTGATAATAATATTTGAGTGACTTTTTTTTTTTTTGGTAAATAATATTTGGCCTCATTTGTTTTCAGATATAAAATGAGATGAGATGAGTTGAGATAAAGTTAAAAATTTGAATAAAATATTTTTAGAATATATTTTTTAATATTATTTTTGTTTTGAGATTTGAAAAGTTGAATTGTTTATTTTATTTTGTGTGAGAATTTGAAAAAATTGTAATGATGAGATGAAAGGTTTTCAAAATTTTTAAAATTTTGAGTTGTCTTGAAAGCAAACCAGGTTAGTGATCTTATTTACAACTTTGGTATATAAATTCAAATCTTATGACATTTAGGGTTTTTTTTTTCAATTAATGTGATTTATCAATTTCAGTTTATTTTTAAATTAATTTATATTATTATATATATTATATATGAAAAATATTATATATAATATTAAAAAAATAATTTAAAATATATATTATATAGAACCGGTCCGGGCTTAAAAAGCCTAAAATCGGAACCGGACCAGCCGATTTTGCCATTACGGACACCGATTCCGGACCGGACCGGTTTGACCGGTTCGAGCTAGACTGGTCCGATTTTCGGATTTTTTTTTACAACCTAGCCTAGCGCATCTACAAGATAAATTTTGTTGAAATGTAGCATCATAATCATCAAAAGAACACCATATTCTAAGCAATAATTCGTCATAATTAAAGTTGTTAATCTGTTTACTTATGGTAAATTAATTATGTAGTACAGATGGATGCATCATGTACATGAACTCCTGACCTTTCCGACTTCTGTCTCCAAAATGTTTATATTTTTCAACTTTTGTTTTAACAATCTAGGAAATTAAGGAAACCTCATGATTAACCACCGGCCTTGCATGTGGTAGCTCTGCAGATACCTTTTGTTGGTCTGTCTTCACCGATCTCATGCGTTCAAGTCTTCTATAGAATGTCAAGACCAGCCAAATACTACTGCATTTTAAAGCCAACAAGGTACAGATCACTGTCTGCATAATGGCGGCCTTAATGTATTTTGTTTGAGAAAATCAGAAGAGGGAGGGCTGATATGCCCTAATAGCCTTTGGATGATGCTGGGTGCATATGGAGGGGCACATATTCCAGACATTTTTGCTGTACAAGTGGTCCTGTCAGGTAGGACTAAGACAATTTATATCGGTCAGCTTGATTCACGTGAAAATAAGGAGCTCGTCAATTCAGTGTTTGTGGCATGTTCTACTGTTGCTAACAGGCCAGGCACATGGGGACTGTGGCATTCATTCTGCATTTCCCCCCCAACACTTGTTTTTATGGGTTTAGATAGATAGCTGTATATAGTATATACATCCCAAGCTCCCTGGACCTTCTGGACTCGTTTGGATAGTGAAATGAGATGAGATGATATATGAATAGTAATAAAATAGTTTAAGTTAATATATTTTATAAAATTTTAGGAAATGAGAGAAAATTTTGAATAAAAATATGAGAATTGATATTAGCAGTCATAATGCGCAAGTACCGTGCATTCATTTTGAAAAAAAAAATGAAATCCGTATAAAAAATTAATTTTTTAATAGTAGATCATACTCTATTCCAAAAAGAGTCCACATTGCAAAATATTATAAAGTTAAAATATTATTATAATATTATTTTTGTTTTGAGATTTAAAAATGTTATAATTGTTTTTAGTATTTTATTTGGAAGTTTGAGAAAATTGTAATGATAAAATAAAAAAATTGAAGATTTAAAATTAAAAAATACCGTTTGTATTAATTTGTGGTGTTTGGATATCGAGACCAGATGAAATCAATTGGAAGGATTTTGCTATCCACTGGCTTTTGTGGTGTTTTTTTGGTTAATTTATGGATTAGCCTATGATATTTCTGATGCATGAAGTAAGAGAACAAGAAAGAAATACAGCATGTGTGCACACCCAATGCAGAAGCACTACTTCTAATTTGTAGTTTACATTATGCAATCAATCGTCTTTATTTTGACTAATAAATTAATAATTGATCAAGCTTATAATAATTGAATTATACGTCCCATCATGCATGTCATGACTAATATGTGTCTAATACAAAGGTGATCATCGATCAAGGATTAATAATTATTCAGTGTGAATAATTTCTGCATTATTTTCACATGACCAAACTTTTTTATTTTTGGCCTCAACAATATCACAATATCGATTTTGATTACGAAAAAAACAAAAGTATATATAAATGGTGGAGAAATTACATATACAAGAACACCTTAATTATATAGAAATGAAAATTAAGAGGGACTATCTCGTCAATTTAGGCCCGTTTGAATACAGAAACGATTTCATCTCATCTTATCATTATAATTTTTTTTAAATTCCTGCACAAAATATAATAAATAATTTTTAACTTTTTTAAATCTCAAAACATTAATAATATTAAAAAATAATATTTTATTCAATTTTTAAATTTTATCAAAAACTATCTCATCTCATCTCATTATCTAAATAAAACGTTATTCCTCAGCAAGCTGCACACTGATGAATAAGCTCCTAATTTCAGTACTGTTTGGGAGCTTACGATTTGATGTTCTATTTTACTATCTAATAGGGATATTTCTCTTTCCCGTCTCGATAAAGATTAATATACAGATATATTGAAGTAAATTAGGGTTCAAGAAGATGACAGAAGCGAAGTACTTAATTTGTGACGTTTTGCATTTCCTTGAACTTCGAAAATTTTTCATTGTTTTTTTTTTTCGATTTTGTGCATGTTTCTGTTGGCGCACCCCAAAACAAATGGTTTTACGATTTTTCGGTTTTGTGCATGTCTCTGTTGGCGTACCCCAAAACAAATGGTTTTATGATTTTGTTAAGATATAAAATAGATAATAAAATTTATCTCTTCTTATCAGTTTAACTTTTTGATCAGACAAATGATGAATTTCTTCTTTAATAATTTTATATGATATCAGAGCTGAGGTATTGAGTTTAAATACTGACTCTACAGTACTTCATCTCATTTAATTAAATATTTTACGTATTAGACCACTCATTAACTTTTTAATCAGACAAGTGGTGAATTTCTTTTTTGGTGATTTTATATGCTATTAGAGCTGAGGTCTTGAGTTCAAATACCGACTTTACACTCTATCTCATTTAATTAAATATTCTACGTATTGAGCCACTCATTGAGAAGGAGTCTGACTTACATATGAGGAGTGTTAAGATATAAAATAAATAATAAAATTTATCTTTTTTCATGATCAACTTAAACTTTTAAGATAAGTGATGAATTTCTTTCAGATTTATTTATCTTTATACATTACAAGAAAAATCAATAATTATGATCAGTTATTTATAACGAGAATTGATTATAAAAAGAAAATTATTTTCATAATAAATAATTAACCACAAATAAAAATTTTTCTTATATTATTATTTATGCTTCCACTATAAGGTCAATGAATCCAGAAGTTGGAGGAAAGATCCTCCACAATTTATAAGGTAGAAACCATACTACTTTTGCAGAAAATAAATTTCTTTTAAAAATGGTGTGAGTTTATTAAATTGCAGGTATATTGCATGCATATAGATACTTATACAATCATGTTTTCATTCGTAATTATGTCTGAGTTATGTTTGAATGTTAAATTGAATTGAGTTGAATTGATAAAATATTATTATAATATTATTTTTTAATATTATTATTATTTTAAAATTTAAAAAAATTATAACTATGAATTGAAATGAATTTACTAAACAAACGAAGGATTCAAGGCCAATCATGAAGTTGACAGGCAGCCCACTTCTTTTCTTTAATTTGTTGTACGAAATGACATTATTTAAAAAAAAAACAAAAGAAAAAAAAAGAGTTGTGAGGATCCTTGGAAATTAATGGAGGAAAAAGCTACGCTTTCTCGCTGGGTTACCGTTGGTGACTCCCACTGAAATTATTTTATTTTATTTTTTAAATTTGTTTTACTGAATAATTAAAAAAGTTTTGTAAATTTTTAATAATATTATGATTTTTTTTTTAAATATTAAAAAAATAAATATAAAAAAAATATTAATATAACTAACCTAGCTCCCAGCAGTGAGAGTGTGGCAGCCATTAATGGAGGATATTGTTCATTTGTACAAGTAGGATTTCCACCCAATTAAGACATTAGTATTGGGAATATAGTTTAAACTATGCTTTCACAATTGATAATCTATTCTACCTACCAATTACAAGTATGAAGTACTATATATGTCTATGGTCCATAATTAATAATGTTTCTTAATCTTTAAATCATATATATGTGACAAATTAGCGATACCCACCTTAATTATGGTCATTATCGTACTCATTAGATCCTAGGAAGGACAAATCTGTGGATGGAGGTAAGGGATCATGAATCAGTGGGCGCCCATGTTTGATCATAGTGTTGAGGTTTTATGGTTTTGGCCCCATAGAAATTTCGGAGATATAGAAAAGGGACGCTGCTACTATGTTGCCCAGCTTTTACCGCTAGGAATGCTCCTAGTGCAAATTGTATATATTTTTTAAACATTAATTTAAAAAAATATCAATATATCAATAGCCACTTCATTAACTATTAAGTAACACATATATATATATATGTATATATAAACGGTCAAAATGAGGAGGTGTACTATGATTTTCGATGAAAAAGAGTCAGACAGATTCTAGGCCCATAACATGCTTCAAAATCAGGCCAGTTTTTTATTTTTTTTTATGAAGGTCCCCCTGTCCATGAGAGATTCTGTCCCAAATTTATTAAAAAAAAAAAATCCCACTTATGATTGAGGAATACCGTAGTAACAATCTCAAGGCCATCAAAGAATTCTAACAATTGTAATACTTAGGTGCCAAAAATCACAAGTAAAAAATAAACCATCACTAATCACTTTCTAATATAGGGTATGCCAAGTTTATCCAATTGAATTAATTCCCGAATATACCCTTGAATGGAAGACGTGTCACAAAATCTGACATCAAACCTTGAGCGCTCCCTGCTTTGCCAAAAAATCTGCCACCATATTAGCTTCTTTATATATATGATGAAATCGAACATTGAGCTCACGTACCATGTTTTTCACTTCCTCCCAAAAATCTCAAAGGAACCAATACTTGCATATCCCAAAAGCTAACCAACCAATAATAACCACAAAATCCGATTCTTCCAACACATTCCGTAAATTTTAATTAATTGCCGACATAACCGAAGTCAAGCTAGGTGCTACGTACTTTGAATATTGATATGTGATTGGTAGTACTGTTCAAGGCCTAGCTACTTTCATTAAGATCATGAGTAGATAAGATGAGATGAATTGTGAAAAAACAAGATTAAAGAACACCCATTAATTCAACTTTTTTTGTGTCTCCTAACTAAATCTAATAATACATATGAATTCCTTCCCTTGTGATACTTATGATAAGGGATTAGAATTTAAAGAACTTCAAAAAATCTGGACCCAAGTACATTTATCAGGTGCACTCAGCTAGTAGTATATATGTTTCAGCAGGTTGATACCGATTTAGGCAAAAAGAGCAACTGTCCACTGGGTATTACATGGAATATATACATATACATATATACATACATGTATGTATGTATGTATATAGAGCCCTCATTCAAAACAGAAGCTAAGAAGTGCACGCAAATACAATTTATGCAATTTATGCCAATTCAAAATGCCTTGTGGGTTAGAATGACTGATTTCCTGGAATTATATTCCATAACCACTCGAGAAAAACGGCACAAAGCTGCATATATTACTGTAAATCTCTCTTAACTATCAAAAGAGTTGTTTGATATATCAGTACATGTGCATTGAAAACGCCCAAAAATAGTTATTTGGATGCACTGTTAGGACATCCTCCTCAAGAATAGTTTTTTAACCCTAAAACCTAATCTTCCCACAAAACAAACCTCAAGCAAAACGTTTTGAGATATCATGGGATACAGTTAGAAATCTGTCATGATAATCCAATTCCCACAGAAAAAGAGGAAAAATAAACCTACAAAATCCATACTCAGGTTCAGATAATAAGCACACCAAATAACCTAAAGCCTGTCTTTTTGTCATGTGTTAGCTTGGGTCGCTTCAGTTCCTTTACCTCATCAAGTTTCTTCTCCTTAACATAATGGTCAATTTGACGGTTTACTTCAAGTACTGTTGGTTCCAATTGCATCCCAACATACTGCAGGCTAGACTGCTCAACCAAGGGGCCACTGTTTTCCACCCGGTTAAAATCAATCATGTAGAATGAGTGATTGCCTTTTGCTACTTCTTTGCAATCGCATGAATAGAAAGTAATGGTGTCCTTGGACTTTAGATGGTTTTCCTTCACAAACCTATTCCAACCCCTTGTAAATACAAAACTCTGGCTGCTTTTCCAATAGCAGTAGCGAAACTTCCATGGCCTCATCAACCTGTCATAGAAAGTCAGCAGCACATCTTCCATGGTGCCCCCCTCTGCATTATTATCTTCAGCAGTTTCAGAAGTACGTGGGAAGTACTTGATGGCATATTTTCTCGGGATTACAAGTCTGTTTAACTTACTCACATCACTTGGTGTAAGTTCCTTTTGGAAAAGTTGCTTCCACATTAGTCCCCCGCTGCTTTGCAGACTAGCCAAGTTCAAACCATTGTGTGTTTCCGCATGTGAACGTGTTCTTAGAAACTCTTCAAATTTGGATCGATAGGAACCATCCTTTATCATGTTGAGGACTGCTTCAGCACTGTATAGATTTTGAAAGTTTGGTTCTTCAACTGTGATGTCAGTCCATGGAAAATTTTTATGGGAATCCAAACTCCGAAGCTTGATAGCTGCACTATCATAAGCCATGGCTGCTTCCTTTTCGGACTTGAAAGTCCCCAGCCAAATCCTTTGGTGATTAGCATATATTTGGGCGCCCCAGTGCCCATTTTGCTGTGGCACAACACCTTTGAACTTTGTAAAGACAATGCTACCACGTCTTGCACACTTTCTTGCAGGAAGTGCATAAGTCGCACTGCTTGAATCAGACTGATCTTCTGTAGTTGCATTCACTCTGTCATTTGATATCAGGCTTAGCATGTCCTCATCCATTACTTTTCTGCAGAAATAGTAGATTGCAGTAGAGAATTATCATGTTATATCAAAGTGAAGAGATACATATATAGCAACAAATGAAATTCATCAGCAGCAGCAACACGTATCAATTGAATGGAACAGATTTTCTTTTCCCCAACAAGACGATGACAACAAATTGAACAAGACGATCTAAAAATAGTTGGAAAAGACTTGATTTCTTGGGGCCCCCCTTGACTGCCCTAAACTCGAATAATTTTTCAAGAGATTTGCATAGGATATTTGTAATAGTAAATTGAAGAATTATCATGTCACATCAAAGTAAAGAGATGCATTGCAACAAATGAAATTTATCCAAGTAGTAGCAAAAATTATTGTATGAAACAGATTTTCTCTTCCTTAAAAAGATGAGGCAACAAATGGAACAGATTAAGGCTCAACCCATCTCATCTCATCTCATCGCATCATTACAATTTTTACATATTCTCATATAAAATACAATAAATAATTCAACAATTTCAAATATCAAAACAATAATAATATTAAAAAATAATATTTTAATAATATTTTATTCAACTTTTATCTCAACTCATCTCATCTCAACGCACTATCCAAACCTGACTTAAAGGTGCGGTACAGAAAATTTTGCAAGAAGATGGAGTACGCCCAATACCCCTAGACTAATTTTTCAAAAGATACGTGTACTGGATATTTGTTTACCAGCACCAATTTTCATGTTGTCCTCCACCATAAAAGGAGGAAGGGATTGTTACATGTATGACTCTAGATGATGGTACAGCCCTTAGCTGATCTCCAATGGAGAGATTCATGCATGATGCAGCTTTCAATTATTTTGCAGATTTGTTAAGTTCTAATGGGACTACTACTGATTTTAATTGGTCTTGTACCATTCCTTGGTGACTGATTTGGATAATGAGAATCCGAAGGGCTCCATCCATGGAGGAGATTACAGAGGCTTTAGAACATACTCCAATGGTAGCAATCCCGCGGGGCCAGACGACTTTGGATGTTTTTTGCTCAGAGCGTTGGGATATTATGAATGAGGATTTGTTGGAAGTAGCAAAACAGTTATTTCGTGTCTCCCCCTACCTGGTTGCTATTCTTCCTCTTTTATTCATAAGGAGGACAATCCCTCTGACTTCACCAAGTTCAGGCCCATGAATTTTCACACACTGGTGTATGAAATTTTTTCTAAGGTGAAATTTCTGACTTGTGAATTTCAGGTGCTTGCTGATCATGTTCCCAAAAGAGCTTAGAAGTTGCTTTTTTATTTTTTTATTTTTATAGTTAATAAGAGATTTTATTTCAAGTAAATAGGCGTAGTCCAGGTATACAGGATGTATACAAGTGGGTACACCTAATTGCAAGCTAAAGCAAAATAGTACTAAGGGCTCGTTTGGATATAGAAACCATCTCACCTCATCTCATCATTACAATTTTTTTAAATTCTCACACAAAATATAATAAACAATTCAACTTTTTCAAATCTCAAAACAATAATAATATTAAAAAGTAATATTCTAACAATATTTTATTCAACTCATCTAAAACCATCTCATCTCATCTCATCTCACCATGCAAATGAGCCCTAAAATAAAACATTACAAATATTCCCATGCATCCCTTACAAGATTCTTCACCCAAAAACTTAAAAGTTGCTTTTTTGTACATTTGTTATTTTGTCTAGTTCTTCCCATTCATATCGAAGTGGTACATTCTTTTGGGATTTTCAAAAGTTTTAAATTGGAGGTAAGTGGTAATTTTGTTTTCCTATAAATAAAATTACATGGTTATCCACTTTCCTTTCCCATTTTTATCGCCAAGTTACAAAAAGGGAAAGAAGACCATATTATTGATGTTTTCCTCTACGAATTTTGGGGGAATCAAGAAACACAAACATAATTTTTAATACTTATTTCCAGTTTTATATTGATGAATTTTTGTTGGTAATTAAGTAATTTTATATCAATGAAAAAAATAGAACATTCAAAAGACATCTTCCTATATGAGGGTTACAAAGTTATACAACATACTCTGACTTAATTTGTAAGGATAAATAACTCATAAAGGTCTCTCTCAGATGTTTGGCTGCCTATAATTGGCTAAAAGGTGTAGAAAGAACACTTCATGTGTGATACCCTATATCATATGGATAAGAGTAGATGGTGTATGAGATCTCACATTACTTGGGAAGGAGAAGTTCTTACTCTTTATAAGGTTCCAATGGGGCTCCAATTGTATCATTGACTAGTCCTTTTGAAGTATAGGTCATGTAGTTTGGGTCTTCCATTGGGGGCGTTACAAATGGTATCAGAGTCTATCCCAACCAGAAATGTGGGACTTGAGTCATGCCACCTACAATAGACAGGCCTGTCAAGAATTTAGGGGGGTAGATTGTGCTACCCCATATGATATGGATAAGGGTAGATAGTCTATGAGATTCCACATTACTTGGGAAGGAGAAGTTCTTGCTCTTTATAAGGTTCCAATGGAACTCCAATTGTATCATTGACTAGTCCTTTTGGAGTATAGGCCATGTAGTTTGGACCTTCCATTGGGGTGTTACATCATGTGAGGTTTGTTAGATCGGAGCAGTGATGAGAGTAACTAGCAGCCACCAAACCTAGAAAAGATCTAGTTTTGGGCTGCATTTCCAGCTACAAGAAACATAAGGGGTGTGTATGTGTGTGCGTATAGATAACAGATTGCTCATATGTGACTCCGATAATCACATAAAAGGGGGGAAGAAAGATTAATTAAGGGCACAACCAATGAAGAGATGCATTAAATATCAAGAAGCATTTACGGTTTCAAATACTTCTGTTCATGATCATCAATACATACAAACACATTGCTTGTATATGATCAGTTATTAATCTTTGATAAAGCAAGCAGACTTGAGATCCATTAAGAAATAAAAATAATATATAAATTACAAGTAATAACTGGCGGCCCAAAGTCACAAAATAAAACCCACACTGTAAATTGTCAATCTCAGTAATTAAAAAATTATTGAAAAGTTCCGCCCCCCCCCCCCACACACACACACACACACACACACACAACTCTAACGCCTCAACACCACATACCATCCATGCGACATAATTTGATTTGAAAGATAAATTTTAAAATTTGAGTCTTACAAATCAAATTATACCATGTGAATGATGTGTGGTGTAGAGGCCTTAGAATATTATTTTTCATATACATATATATATATATATATATATATTAGAACTCAAGAAACTTCCAACAAGCATTAGCGTTTTAGTTCCTAAAGTAAGTTTCAGCTATGTCTTGCCAAATTAGTTTCTAAACGTCCCTGATTTCTACTCAGTCAAAATTCTTTCTAGAATTGTTCAAAACCAGTGAGACACTATTCAATATGTACCTTCTAACCCAAAATTTTCGGTGGTCAACGAGTGTCAGCTTCATGCATGGTTGGAGTTAATTAGGTTAGGTCTTGGATGAACCCGAATTTAATCTTTAAGAGAAAAATACATCCCCTTAGAAACTTTGACCTTTGTTTTGCATTTCCTTTTTTCTTTTTCTTTTGTAATCAAGGAAAGCAATAAATTAAAATTAAAAATACAAGAGAAATGGTGGCAGACCCCAGCCAAAAAACCAGTGCAATAGATGCAGTGCACTGTGCAGCTATTCAACATAAAAAGGGCAAAAGATCTAACATGCAAGTTGGATCTAGCCCAAGTTACTTGACTCCAAGGAGGGAATTGCAAATAAAAAAACGAATTGTAGTCCAATAAATGGACTAGTCGAATGCAGTTTGAAGATGCAACCAAGAAATGATCGTTGACAAAGATCTCAACATCCTCTTCCTTTCAACTCAGTTAGGGAAAGCATTAGCATATAGTCTAATAGCTAGAATCAAACAGCTTGGATTGATGGTGACCCACCAAAGACACTCGTTGCAATGCTGACTTGTGGGGCCCATCGCTAGAGAAGTGTGGCTGCAAGTGCCAGATTTGAAAGCAACAAACTCAGTCACATCGTGCATATAGGGGCCGCAATATGCGGTAGCGCGTGACACTCACGCACGACCTGGCAGTCTTTTGGCAATAGTTCCACATGAGTTTTTGAAGATTGATGGTTGGTGAGCATGACGGGGTGGCGTGTGATGATTTGGAGGCTAAAAAGCGATAAACCATGCATTTCCTACCTACTTATAGAAGCTAAAGTGTTTCTCCACTAGGTCGGGAAATGCATGGTTTATCGCTTTTTAGCCTCCAAATCGTCACACACCACCCCATCATGCTCTTTTATGTATTCAATAAACCATGCATTTCCCGACCTAGTGGAGAAACGCCTTAGCTTCTATACGTAAACTCCAGTCCATCACTAAGATAACAACTAACTAATAAAGGAACACAACCAATCCAAAGAAAGGAAGAATCAAACAGAAAGATTAGAATCATTCCCAGCAAAAACCACTGGAAATGGGAAAAGAAAAGTCATCGAGAAGAGAGAGAAGATAGAGAAAGATGGGTTTTATTGCTTCTTTACCAGAAGAGGACGAGACCCTATAATTTTTCGGTTACAACGACTTGCTTCCAAGGGGTTCCTTCACCAAAAACTCCCAATAGAACTAATCAAAACTTCAAAACCACCAAGCTCTACCTAACTCTCTCTTAGGGGTTGATCTAGAGCCATTATTTGCCTCTAATACATTAACCATACGATCTCGAGCAAGACCATCACTAATGTTTTTTGATACCGTGAATGTAAGGAGAGTAGCCATTGTTGATTGAGAATATGTATGTATGAAACAGATTTTTCTTTTTTTTGATGATGGGGGAACCACCCCACGACAAAGCCCTTAGGACTCACCTATGGAACCTAAGCCTTTAGGAGACTAGCACAACAACCCACGGCCATGGCCTCCCACTTAAGTCGCAGTTTGATCCTAGGGAGAATCGAACCTGTGACATAGGGCTCATGCACAAGAGTTCGCCCTTAGTACTTAGGCTACCCACAGGTGGGTGCATGAACCAGAAATTGCTCCCTATTCAACCTTCCAAGCACAGCTTAGCTAAGGACTTTGATTCCCCACCACTATAAAGTAGAGGAGCTGGAATTTATTGATTTAGTTTTTTCTTTTTTGGGGAGGAGGGGGGAAGCAATGAAAAGATAGAGCAAGTTTCTAGCATATGTTTTGCCAACAATAGAAACCTTTTCTTTCTTGATCTTTCACTAAAGATTGTCATTTATTGTAAGATAAAGTGTCTTCTCATTGTATAAACTCATGAATCCCTATAACTAGTCTTTTTTGGGGAGGAGGGGGGAAGCAATGAAAAGATAGAGCAAGTTTCTAGCATATGTTTTGCCAACAATAGAAACCTTTTCTTTCTTGATCTTTCACTAAAGATTGTCATTTATTGTAAGATAAAGTGTCTTCTCATTGTATAAACTCATGAATCCCTATAACTAGTCCAAAAGCATAAGCAAAAAATAACAAAAAAAGAAGGAAAAAAAGGCAAATAAAAACAGTTTGACGTAACTCGACCGGTTTTACAGATTAATGGTTTTAGGTACACCGGAAACTTTGTGTTTTACTTTGAAGTTGTGAGCTTGAACAAAGTTGAAAGCAAATAAGATGAGGAGCTAAAAGAAATCATTGGAGGATAGCATGATAGTGCAACACAACTTATATTTTATAAGAGTATTTTTTTTTTTTTGGCATTTACAAACTTTGAGAGGCCAAAATTTTACCTTCTAAAAATGCTTTACAAATATTTTGGATGCAAAACTTTTGTTTACATTCCTTTAATCATCAAGAAAGAAATTGGATATTAAATGTTAAAGCAATTAGTTATAGGGATTAATTAATACCTAATCAAGAGTAGAACGAAACAACAAGATAAAAACCGAAAGGGCTTTCTTGGAAATGTAAGTGTCCAATAGTTCCACAATCAAAGATATACAAAAAATAACAATGGCAGCGGGGGCAACCAGTTATGCACACAACAAAAAAATTTAGAGCATGAGGGGTTATTAAATAATAATATGGAAAGTTCCATTTGAATATGCAAGGAAAGACAACATTATATGCATGCCAAATTAACAGAAAAAACTGTTTTATTTTTAAAAAAAATTATTAATTTGTGGGGTTTGTTATCAAGGCTTGAGGCTTACCAGATAATTATCCATGAATCACAAAATCGTGTTCATAAAATGTGATACCCCATATGATAATGATAAAAGTAAATGGTGAATAGGATCCCACATTGCTTGTGAATGAAAAGTTCTTACTCTTTATAAGGTTCCAATATGATTCTAATTGTATTGTTGACTAGTCATTTTAGAGTATAGACCATGTGGTTTAGGCCTTTCATTGGGGTGTTACAAATGATATCAAAGTCTATCCCAACCAGAAATGCGGGATTTGAGCTGTGTCACCTACAACGGACAAACTTGACGAGAACGTCGAGAATTTAAAAAGGAAAGATTGTGATACCTCATATGATAAGAATAAAATAGGTAGTGAAAGAGATCCCACATTGCTTGAGAAGAAAAAGTTATTGTTCTTTATAAGGTTCCGATGAGGTTCAAATTGTATCACTGACTATTCCTTTTAAAGTATAAGTCATGTGGTTTGGGCCTTTCATTGGAGCGTTACATAAAAGCTCCTATTCAAATAAGATTTAGCTTTGACTTGTGTAAACAGATGAAAAGCAAGACTGAAGTTGATTGGAAAATTAATACATACAACTAAGCCTTACTTCAATTTCGCCTACGAAATTGTAGCTCCAATCATATATAATAGTTGCAAATCACATAGTTGTTTCAGCATAGCAGATCATTGAGCTGGTCTCAGCCGAGAAAAGATAATATTAATGACAACAAGCTAGATCAAACGATTGAATAGCTGAAATCTTCTTGAGATAAAGCAAGCTATTATTTGATAGTACTAGATCTACCCAATTTTAGACCAAATTAATGACTAAATACTCCCAATGGATAATCCTAACATGTCTAAATAACTAACGCATGTTTGCTAACAATTGACTGCCAATAAAAATTTGTGTACGGTATCTTATCTGAAAGTGCATGCTACCAAGAGTCTTAGGTAATGGGAGAAAACTTATTGGATGTTTTCCTGACAGAACCCTTCCGTTTCACATTGTAAAAAATTGGGCAGTAAAAACTTAAAAATTGGGTCTTAAGGATCTTGCGATCAATGTTGGTGAAAGCATCATGCATACTCAAGCGCAATCGCCTAGTTAGAACTTAGGCACAAAGTGCAAATTAGCACAAACACATAACTGAATGGAATGTGGCCCAAATTTTTAAAAAATAATGTGTAATAAAAAATATTCATAGAATAAACTTCTAAAGTTTGAAAAATCAATGGAACAACCGAAAAAGCACAAGAGCATTGTAAGTATTCACTTCTATATATATACTAAAACATGAGCAATATATACAATATTGCACTAATCCTATATATATTTTAATCATCTTCATCTGTAAGTATAGGACCATCACCATCATCATTAAATTAGTCAAAACTGGAAACTTCATATTTGGATTTTGTAAAAAAAAAAAAAAGACTACTTCCAAATTTCTAAAATGTGCACTTTTGTAAGCATAGCACTTTAGCCTCTACACTTTGTACTCAAAATAATTAGCTTCTAGCCAAAAATAACATTGTTCTAGTTATGAGGATCAAGGAGCAAGTTGATCAAGACTTCAATGATCTTCCTTATATACCCATTAAGGTCATTTTGAGAAGAGAAAAGAACTAGAGAACTAGAGAAGACTTAATGCCAAGCTTAATTTGAGAGATGAAGATAGCTAAGGAAAAAACTAGCTCTAATATTTCTTATGCAAATAAGTAGATCCCCAAAGAGAAGTCTTAAGGCTTGTTTGGGACTAGAAACCATCTCATCTCATCTTATCTTAAAAATTCTTATAATTTCTTTCTCAAACATTACTCAAGTACAAACACTTTTCAATTTCAAATCTTCAATTTTTTTTATCTAATCATTACCTAATCATTACAACTTTTACAAATTTCCAAACAAAACACAAAAAACCATACAATCTTTTCAAATTTCAAAACAAAAATAATATTAAATAATTATATTATAACAATATTTTAATTTTATAATATTTTTATTCAACTTTCTCTAAAACCCAATAAAACATCTTAATTCAAACAATTTCATTACTATTCACAGATTTTTCATCTTATTCCCCAAACATTCCCTAATGCAAGTTTTAGAGAGATGATCATTTCTTTCTAAGAATCTATAAAAGTATCAAACCATTGTACTTTTACATGAAAAAGAACAACTTCGACACTTCCTAGTTCCTGCCCATCAAATTCTTTTAAAAAATATAAATATTTTTCTTCTACAAAATAGATCAATATGATTATTTCTTGCAATTCTTAGTAGTGCTTTTAAAATTTAAAAGATACAATCGTTTTTTTTTTTAAAAGTAAAAATTTTAAAGATACAATAGTAAGATAACAGTTCATCTAAAATCTCTAATTAGGACTAACCACATAATTATTGATATCATATGTGGCAAAAATACCAAGGTAATGGTTAAAACGATTGAGGACAGTATCTTTGGAATAAGCAAGTGCAGGTAAAAAGATTTTGGGAAGAAGAAAAGTAAGTACTCGGTTTCATTCTTTGAACATAAAACGAGTGAAGGTATTGATACATTAATCATGAACGCACAAAGGTTGCAGTTCATGTTGAGAGACAACTAGCTATAGTAGCTAGGTCAATGGACAAGAATTGACACATCTTTTAATTTCAGCCTCAGCACTCATTACTAGGCCAAAAATCATCTAAATCCGAAATAATCTCAATAGCTAGAGTACTTCTGGTTATATAAAACAAAGGCTAGCTAGAGCTAGCTAGCTAGTAATTTATGTTGGGAGAAATTAAGTCCGTCCTAGGCCAATGATATAATTAGATGAGAAATCCTTGATCTATGAGTCAATTTACTCCAGGATCTAGTTAAGTTTCAAAAGAATTTCTGTTAAGGATGGCTAGCTGTGAAAGAAATATCAACAACATCACATGATAAAGATCACCCCAGAGCACAGATCCATCAATTCAATTCCCTCCTATGGTCCAATTCCTTAATGGGTTTGGAGAGATGAAAGTGATTTTCTATGTCTTATAACTATTTCCACAAACAAGCAAGGAGATAATTAAAGCTTGGCAGGCAGTGGGCAGTGCCTCCTCATGATGTGGTTCGAACCACAATTAATCACTACTATATATAAGCTTATAAATTCATTTCTACAAACAAGAAGAAAAGAAACTCTACGACCAATTAAACTTTCTTTCATCACAAGTTCAGGAAATTGGCCTCATGCAATAATTAATCTTTATGCCAAACAAGTAAACAATAAATCCTACTTAAATTACTGAAGTACTCATGCCTTCAAATGAACTATATAATATGCCGTTCCAGACACGAATTCCAGTACCTATATTAATTAAATATCCATAAATCAAACCAGCATATATAATAGAAATAGTCATTAACAAAACACAAATAACATCAATAGAGAAAAAGACACATAAAATCAGGAGGACTGGCTGACTAGTAACAGACAAAAAAATCAGACCAAACTAATAAAAGCGAAGAAATTAATTGAAGGAATAGTTAATTACCTGAGTGATTAGCCTCCTACAGACGGAAGCCGCAGTTTGTCCCCAAACCCCAAGCAATATTAATAATAAGAGCTGCAATAAACAACTAAGACCTTATATAATATATATATATATATATATATAAATATATATTACTTGAATATATATTATAACCAAAGCCACGCATCTTGGTGATGATGAAGAGAGATCTTCAAAATAAAGGTCACTAAATATAATCCAGGAAATTACGCAAATTGAATCAATTACTGACCCGAATAAGGAAAATCCCCTCTTCAAAGACTTTACTCATACTGGTGCTAGGAAGGTGCATATCTGCCCCGAAGCGTAAACAAATATTTCTTGCCATATTTAGCAGCGTCTGCTCAGACCCACTTCCAAAAGACACCTCCTCTACGAATCAACAAGGACAAAGGTACGAGATTCTTTAGACCAAGGCGAAAAGATGGGTCAATATGAACTGCGTCAATGATAGGAAATAAAATTACCAAACAGATGAATAATACAGAAATTTATGCGGTTTTTATGGGAAGCATGCGTTTGGGGATGAGAATCTGCAGGGAGAAGATGAAATTAAAATAGCCCAAAATCAGAGGCCGATTAAGAGACGAGAGTTTTACCGCATCCAAACATGTGCCTTGCCTTGCATGATCGACCACAGCTGAGACGAGAAGAATAAGAAGGAAGAAGAAGAAGAAGAAGAAGAAACGCTAATAACGTGAAGCATTAATATGTTGTGATTTACAATATGAGTTTCCGTTAAAGCAAGAACAGTAGCCTGGCGTACCTTCGGATCACGCTTCCGTCGTCCTCGCTACCAAAGAGTACCATCAAAAGTCACGCTCTTGAGCTCAATCAGTATTATCAACACTAATAATAATAATAATAACAATAATAATAATTATAATACTAATAATAATAAAATATTTGATGTTATTGAAAGGAATGAGTACAAAAAAAATGACAACAAATCTGTAGCGGTAGAAACTAGAAAGCAATGGCAAAAATAAATATGGTGGAGTGCATACTTCTGAAAAACTTCGCATACAGAAGGGTATTAAATGGAGTAATACATCAGAGAGAGAGAGAGAGAGAGCGAACGGATAAGTAGGAATATACAGCGTGATGTGTCATTTCTGGGTGCGGCTTTTCCTTTGCCTTTTGTACCTTTCTTTTCCTTTTTTCTTGAACAGCTTGGAGGGAATGGCTTCTGAGTTCTGAACTAGAATGAATGAAAAACATCCAGATAAACATGATAAGAAAAGGCAGCTGCTGCAAAGAGACTTAAAAGGTGAAAGAGAATCGTTCAGAGGAAGAGAAGCTAGAGGCTAACAAAGAAGAATGAAGGGAAGACTAAGATGAAGATGAAGAGGAAGAAGAGGAAGACACAGCCTGAATGGGAAGCTGACAGAAGAGAAGTGAGCACGCACTCGCAAAGGTATGCCCTCATACAATTGCTTGCAGCGTGTGCTCACTCTCTTCTGTCAGTCTCTTCCATGTTCCTCCTTTGAATTTTTCGTTGCTTTTCATCGAGAAAAAAGACAAATAATATATAATCACCCAACGAACTAATCCTCACTCTAAAAGGTACATGAAGGCTCGTCACTATAGGTCAGATCTGAAAGAAACATCAAATACACTCATCAGCAACCAAACACTCACATACCCATTTACCCTTTTCTGAGGTTAAACCCAACTGATAAACAATAATTAGGGTTTTCCAATCCCCAACCACCCAAAACAAAACCTCGAGTCTCTCTTTCCTTGACCTTTCTTTGCATTTTTCTCTCTTTGTGCTCTCCACAAACGCACACCCCCTCCCAAAACCTTGCCTTTCTCCGACCCTGATCGGTGCTGCCGCCGGTAACACCCAGAGAACAGGAAAAAAAAGCAAAAGAGATCGAAATGATTGGGCCTTTGTCACAACTTGCCTTGCCTCGTTTAATTAGCGAACGAAGGCAAAGGACAAACAAAGGACAGAGGAAGTTCTAGGATAGAGGGGGCTACGTGGAGGACAGGTGTGCAGTTGATTGACTTTTTTGGCAAATCGATTTAACGGCTGCTGATTTGACTGCCTCTGTTTGGAGCGGTTTGGACCGTCAGATCGTCATTGTGGTAGGGTCCCAGCAGCTTTGTGGACAATGTGGGTTTACTGGGGATGGCCTCGAGTGGGGACTGCGTGATCAACTGGGAGAGACAGGAAAAAGACGTCTCCATTTTAATATCTTCTTCTTCCTCCTCTTTCTTCAAAACTGGTATTTATTTTAAGCATGAATGATTGGTTTTATCTATACACCATTTGTCTCTTCATTGGATTAAAACATAAACAAATCTCCATCTCCATAATTATAGTCATCATTATCATACATGCATGATAGAATTCGATATAGATATTGATCATCATGATCAAAGGTTGTTGAATTATAGGAACTCGCATGATATATTCAATTGTTGTCATGAAAAGGTTGTTGAATTATATGAATTTGGTTCAATTATTGTCGTTGGTACTGGTTTAGCTTGCTGGTTATTTTCGATGATGTGTAATTAGTTAATAAATTAACACTCTTTGAGCAGATTCATTGTGTAATCATGTATCTGAGAGCAAGCAAGCCAATTGCTTTGCCTCTTGGTGGACCTTCCACCTTACTTGCTTTCCATGGTTGCACGTTCAACTTAAGTTTGGTTTTCTCCCAAAAGAAAAGTAGAAAACCAGTCTCTAATTGGCCTCTCTGATCATCATGTGTGTGAAAGGATCAATTGGCCAATGGATCCATGCTAAGCGTGATAGTACATGATGCACTTGTTGAATATATTGCTAGTCTGGCGTGATACTTGATGATCATGTACTTCATAAGACGTCTATTGATCATGGTGTTTAATTAACTGAATGTGCATATATCACGAGGTTGTGATTATTCTTTGAAGGATTATGAATCCTTGTCATGTGTGGTTTGATTGTTTTTTTGTTGTTTTTTTTTCCCAATCACAAGATGGCTGGCTGTGTAATGTCAAGCTGTTCTCAATTACTTATATATACTACTGATCATCATAAAGAGATTTATTCAGTAATCATGTATTTGTGAGCAAGCCAATTGCTTAATTTCTCTCTTGGCTGGGAGCTTCCATCTAATTATAACTTCCCATGATGTTTTACTTGTTTGATCCCACTTTTTTTTAATGGGATTTGATACACATGGGCGAAAAATAGAACATAATGTATAGTACTTGTCTCTTGATCAGCTATCATGTGTGTGAAGGAGTAAGTTGATGGGTCCATGCTCGGCATAACCGCGATCTTAGTAGTGGATAACATAGCTTAATTTGGAGTCATTTTTTTAAACCCCTAATGGTTGGCTCAAGTGGTAAAGGCCTTGGGCTAGGGGGTATCTCCCCTTAAGTCTAAAGTTTAAATCCCCTTGAGTGCAAACAATCTCTAAAGGCCATTGAACTGACGGAATTTTTCCTTGAATTACTTAAGGTACACTTGCGGAAAACTCCTTGCTTAGGATTTATGCCCCCCCCCCCCCCCTGGGGGGAATTTAGTCGGTGCCAATAAAAAAAGTTGGAGTCATTTTTGTAGCTTAATTGACCCATGATGTATCATGATTATTGTGAGTTAATCAAATTAGATGGCTATTAATCCTAATGTGGCTTGATTATATATAAGTTGTTGCTATTTTTCCATTCACAAACAATATGGCTGGTGGCCGTGTGCTTGTTTGATTTAATTTACATATTGGCCTAATTATATATATATTCTCAGTACTTAGACATGATGCTGATCTCATGCTAATTAATTGCTTACCTATTTGTCTATTAATTATTCATGTTCTGTTCTCCTTTTCCCTTAAGATCATTGGTCTAAGCTGTTTAGTTAGACCTTTCGATCTCCCCTTCAAGCTAATAGCTAGAAGTAGTACTACTGTTGCAGAACAGGTTTCTTGTATCTCAAACAGGTTGCCTAAAAAACATATTTGTAAGTAGAAATGATGTTTACTCGGCCAATTGGGAAATAAACACTTAATGGGTTGCACTTTTGAGAACGTAATCCCATTTTTTTCCTCATTCTTTTAGGCTTATATATATATTTATATATATATATATATATATATATAATATATCCCTTCTTCCTTGAATCTTCACGTTTATTCATGAATGATCAATCCCCAATTTCCTACAACCCAACTCCTAATTAACCACAGAAGATCATGAATCATAACCCTAAAGGCCGCCCCTAATTAATTCAAAACCTCAACTCAAGTAGAGAGAGAGAGAGAGAGAGAGAGAGAGAGAGAGAGAGAGAGTATATATATACGTACATATCTCATGAGAAATACTTGTCAAATTGAAACTTGGAGCTGTTTGGAATCCTTTTGACACAATCGATATGGTACATATTTAGCACCCATTAGCTAGATCTATATGCAAACACATTGATCACCACAATCCACCCAATAAATCAAATTGAGATTTAGCACATGATGGAGATATATGCAGGCCGGCATAGATATCACCTGATCACTATATCACACTAAAAAAAAAAGGCATTTGGAATAGATTATTTGCGATGAGAATGATTATTTGGGACAAAAACATATATACCCATTTTAGCAAGAAATAATCATTTTTCGCATAAAATAGCTGGCAACAAATAAACTATTTTCTTGTAGTCGATTAGGACACGATCATGATCTGATAATGATTAATGGTATTGTTGAATTACTTTATAAACAATCCAAATAATTTTATCGCAAAATCAATGGGAGAAATCAAAACATAAATAAATCAAAAGTACCATAGTTTACTCTAGGGATCATGAGAAGTACTAAACCATTTTGTACTCCATGCTCGCTCATCTGCTTAATGCATAAGGGAAATGTTTTAGCTACATATAGATCGCACAAAAGTAAAACTATAAACTAATGTTGCTTAATGTGATATATACGTTAGGTTGTAAAACTACTTTTATTGTAAAGTAGATCTAATATATCATATAAAATTATATTAATTTTTGGATTTATTGTTGTAAGATATCTTTGTCGGTGTAACACTTCTCATTGCATGATTTATATATATTATCTTTCATTTTATCTTTCATTCCTTTTAGTTATAGATCGATTTGAATTATCCGAAAAAACATGTTTGATGTTTTTCCTTAAATATTTTTTTAAGATTATTTAAAATTAATAAGTACTTTAATATATAACATCTAAATAATTTAATTTTTTTTTTATTAGAGCACTAGTAGTGGGCTCAACAAAGTTAAATTTTAGCCAAAAAATATCTAAGGTACAAAATAAAGTGCAACAATGGACTCAACAAATGAATAGTGATTTTAACTTCAGATTATATCACTGGCCAAATATTATTTTTGGACGGGTTGTCTCTCTCCGTATGAGTTGGGATGAGTATTTGATACCCCATAGGGACGTTGCCACCAGTCTTATGTGATCACTAGGAGGTTTTTGAGGGCCTAATACAGTGACTAGCTTGACCAATCTCAATGCAATATCCAGCTAATTAATAGTCAGCTTATACATAATTTGGCTCTTTTGCTAATGTAATTTTTTATGCACATAATAGTAGCTGTATATGGTTCAGCTTTGAATCTGCAGTATTGCCTTCATGATTCATTACATTTTTTCACCATACATTTTCTTTCTTCCAGTGCATTGTTTAGCTGTTCAGATGAACTAGTACAACGAGTGCATAGCATTAAAATAAATGAAAAGTTTAAAATCAATATTTTAATAGAAAAGTGAAAGATTTGTTGATTTTGTTATTTGATGCTGTTAAAAAGTGGCTAGCTAAATTTGTAAAAGTAAATTTCTTAGTCAAATTTTGGCCAAAGTTTATTGAGTCTACTACTAGTACTCTAAAGAGCTTTTAAAGTGATTTAAATACTTTTTAAGACTCCTAATGCAATCTCAAACAGGCTTTTAAATCTTAGTTTTTAGTATCTCCAATGATGATCATATTGTTCAATTTGAAATATGATGTCTGGTCAGAATACAAGATTATTCTAGCAGCTAGTTAAACAACGGAAATTAGAGATTGTGATTGAGAAAAATTGCAAACAGAGATAAATTCTGAGATTAAGGTTTTACTATGAAATAAATCAATCCTCCTCTCTGAAGCCCACAAGCCAGGCTTAAATAGCTAACGAGAAATGGCAAATCAATAATTAAGGTCAAACTATAAAATATGGAATAAGATAATCACGACTAAGATCGCTATTAAAGATAAACATTACCATAAAATAAAATTAACCAAAAAATGAAAGAGTTGACTAAAGTTGATGTTTCAGAGGTTAAAACCATTGATTTTGGCGTCGAAAAGGGGACCACCAGGCAAAGCATGGTGACCACTATATGTGCACCTCAGAGAGCTTTCTGGATTAGGGTCATATGCGCGATTTTGATACCTGTAGTCAAAATTATAATTAAAATAGGGATGTCGCCACTTCTCCTTGTCCAACCAACCAAAAGATAAGTCTTCTCGCCCAACTAAGCAATAAATCTCCTCGCCCATCCGAGAGATAAGTCTCATCGTCCAAATCTTTATATCTTCCTGCTTACTTTTCGATGATCTACCTTCTCTAAAATAATCCAATACTTTTAACGTCGCATCTGTTAGGTGAGTCTCATTGGCCTCACATTTGGACTCGGATCCTCCTGCGTTAACATATTTTAAAAACTTTATAGGAGGTACACCTGAATAAAAACAACTTAGAAACCAAAAGAGTCAACATTTTTTACATCTTTAAGCATGATCGGTCACCACCTTTAGGATCTATTCATCATTATTACATATTACACTTATTTTTATTTATTTTATTTTTTATAAATTAATTAATTTTTTTATTTATTATTCATAGACTATATATTTAATAATAGAAAAAAATAAAAAATTATATGTGATGTATGCTATGAAAATGATGAGAGAATCTTTCTTACCAAAATAGGATTCCAAAATGTAGGCAAGTTCGTAGGGGACAATATTGCTTAAAACTGATAGAGAAAAATAATAATAAAACAGTGTCCTTTTTTTTTCTTTCTTCTTTTTTCTTTTACGTAAAGCATCGGTACGGGTACCTGCCCCCGATGCCTGCTGTCGGCCTCGAAGTGTCGGCTTGGCGCGTATTGCCGTATTGGTCCAATTTGAGCCGACGTCTTCTTTTGATAATTTGGAGACTATTTTTCTCTTTAAATCATTTTTTTTAAAAAAAAAAAGGAGAAAACAAAAACACTAATGATATGTATTCAAATATTAATTGGACGAGTTATTTTCAAATGGAAAAAGATTTCTCTAAATTATTATTCAAAATCACAAGGAAAATATAAAAAAAATACTAATTGTACTTAAGAAAAAATTATTAAAAAAAAACTTATTTATCTACCTTTCAATATATTGAAAATTATGAAATTTAAATTTAAAAAAAAAAAAAACTGACAAAATAAATCTTGTTACACGTAAAATTGTAAGTAAGGCTTGTAGCACTACTCAATAAAAATAGGTACTTGAAATGGGTCTTATTGTATTTATTGTTAATCCACACAGATAACAATAAATAATGTATATTTCTTACTTGAAGCGAGTGTGTTGGTGGAAATTAGAATGGGAAAAGGCTCGAAATGAGGGGTTGGGGTCAATTGGCACATATAGACAGGTACGTAGCTCCAAAGCACCACATGCATGCACCCAGCCAGCTCCATCAGTTTGCAAGGCTAGCTCGAAGGGGTTGGGGTCAATTGGCATATATAGACAGGTACGTAGCACCAAGCTGGCACCACATGCATGCACCCACCTCCATCAGTTTGCATTATTTTCTTATAGTACTGTCCACCTCAATGCATATAAATGCTAGGGGTCCGATAAAAGTACCAACTTGAACTAAGCTGCCTCTCTCAATCACATGAATTATTTCTCTTGGCACGGGATGGGGCATATATATGCATCATCAAGACATGATGCTACCATCCAAACCCTAGCTATATATATATATATATATATGTGTGTGTGTGTGTGGGTGCGCACAACATGCTTATGTGCCAATCAAATCTAGATTTTCGAGAAATACTTATAAAATCAACTCCTGACTAAAGTATCTAAACTTAATTATATATATGAAACAGTGATCAAAACAAAATAATTCAATAGGACCAAAATTCATTTGAGAAATTTAAGATATACAAATGAGGAAGATTTTTCATATTTATATATATATGCTAGACCATTTTTTTTTGTGTAGGTTATAAAATAAATAGATTGTAGGTGAAATTATTATATTTATATGAATTTATTGAATATGAGTTATTATTTATTTACGTGAACTACTATCTCAAAGATATGCATTGGTAGGGCTGTACAGAAACCGACAGCACCGGCCGCCACCAACGCGAACCGACCGGCCGCGTCAAGAACCGGTGGAGAACCGGTCGGCGTGCGGAGGAAATTTCAAGAAACCGATGTTCAGCGGTTCGGTCTCGGTTTGAAGCTGGACCGGACCGCTGAACCGACCGATATAATAAAATCCTTTTTTATTTTAATATACCCTTATCAAAACGGCGTCGTTCCACTTAAGTTTAAGTTGAACGGCGCCGTTTTAGTTAATAAGTACTGCAACTGATACTGGAAACGACGCCGTTTGGCATTAAACCAAATGTCGTCGTTTTATTAAGGATGTAAGAAAAAAATAATAAGTCTGAAACGACGCCGTTTCACTTAAACTTAAGTGAAACGGCGTCGTTTCGTTAAGAGTATTCTTCTTCTTCCCCAATCTTCTTCTTCCCGAACTCTCCTTTGTAACCCTCTCTCTCTCTCTCTCTCTTCTGTAACTCTCTCTCTCTCTCTCCTATGCATCTCTCCCTCTCTCATTCTCTCTCATAATTATCTCACTAGAACTGCCAAAGAACCGACGCCAACCGAGAACCGGCAGAGAACTGCCTCGATCGGTGTCCTCCTCGCCATCGACCGGTTACGGTCGGCACCTCATCCATTTTTCCAGACGTCGGTCGGCGTCGGTTTTGCCCAAAAACCGCGCCGACGACGTCGGTTTTCACCCCTATGCATTAGTTCAGTAGTAATGATGTGTTGTTTCAAATAAAAGTGTAGGAATTCGAAATTCCACAAGTGCAATTTGATTTATTTTGTGAAGTATTGGACTAGAATAGACACAATGTTTGGGCCGGCCAAGCCTTGCATGTGGGCCAAACAGTCACAACACTTGGGTGCTTGCACATAGGATGGGCCGAATAGATAATTTGGTAAGGTGCAATGCTTCAAAACTTAATTTAGAAACGACACTTCTGGAGACTTGAACTAATGCCCTCCTTTCCCAAGGGAGACCACTAGGCTAGGCACACACCATTTTATCTTAAAGTGAAACATCATGGCCTTTAAACTAGTAACTAACAGTTGAAAAGTCACAAGTTAAGAGTTGTGATCTTTCACATGGTGTCACTTCATTCTCTATAAATAGAGAATGAGATCCACGAATTTATTCCATTCCATTCTCTTATATTTTTAGTCACTTACACAATTTTATAGAGAAACTCTTATGGAAAAACTTCATAATTGCTATCTGCAGTTAATGACTTGTTGTATCCCGGAAGTAAATTGCTTGTGATCCGGTAGTAAACTCTTTTGAATGAGGGTAATTATCACCTTAAAGATAGTGTTCTACATGCCTCAAAGTCACATTTAATTTTAAATTACTATATCTGCACAATTTTCTTCAATAGAAATGCATTGGAGTTTTTAGCAATTCATGAAGATGATTATTAATTTTAATGGATTAAATATTTATTTTTCAATTATAGAGAGAAACGATTTAATTATAAAAAAATCTCATAAAAGAAAATTCACAAATTAACGTGACTTGATGTGATATGTTAGATTATAAAACTATTTTATTATAAAATATATCCAAATGAAACTATGTCAATATATGAATTTACTTTTATGAGACCTATTTGTAACTGTAACATTTTTCAAATATATATATACATACATATATATATATATAAACACACACACGAGTTGACTCAATCAAGTGGTAAAACTGCCCTCTGCTACCTTATCTTCACCTGCCTATGATCTGCTCCCTCTGCATTTCAGTGTTCTGCTACACCACTACGGCCTTCTTCCATTATTGAAGATAATAGATGCAGGCTAATTAATAGATCTGGAACCAATAATATCATGCAGGCAGAACTAGGAAATCTTTCATGGATATGAATGCTCTAAATAGCATCAATATCTTTTTCTTTTGCTAGTTGCTCGAAATAGTAACTACCAAAAGACAACATGCAGTTCCTCATTTAGAGCACTAGTAGTGACCTATCTAAAAATTGACTAAATTTTAACTAATAAATCTACTTTTATAAATTTAGCTAGCTATTTTTAAACAACATTAAATAATAAACTCTTTAAATCTATCATTATTCTATTAAAATATTGATTTTAATATTTTTATTTATTTTAATTTTAATTGTAATTGTAATTGTTATTCTATTAAAATAACAAATTCTCCCGTTTTCACAGGGATATATTTACCTTGCTCGATTTTTATTATGTTCACCTATAAATTTCTAGAGAAATACTTGTTACAACCGCGTGGTGAAACCAGCGCGCAACCGGCGGCTCATTTAATAGAAGTTTTCATTTCTTTCTCTCTCCATTTCGTTTCCTCTCTCTCAACGCCTCTTGCTCTCTTGCTTCCGCAGCTATCTCTAATTTCCCATTTCGCTGAGACACAGAACAAGCTCATGGATTGGATTTAAAATGAATTAGTTTTTGTGGATGGATCTTTAAAAAGAATTAGTTTCCATGCATTAGATTTTTATGGCTCATTCCTTCTAGTTGTGATTTTGTATGTGGTCTGGGATTAGCTTAAAAAGTTTGAAGGTACCGACTTTAGTTTTGTGTTGCCTTTTTCTTTGCTTGATAGGCAATGCTTCCGCAGCAATGCCAAGAAAATTGGCTTCGGTAAAATATTATTTTTCTAATGAATTTATTATCCTACTCTAATTATTGGGTTCTGAGTGTTTCCTAATCTGATATGATTTTGGATGGATTCTATTTTTTCTTGCAGTACTGCTGAAGGGTTTCATCTGTCTGTTTCACAAGAGCAAAGACTTTGGCTGAAGCATGATATGAATTGTGATTTTTAAGTTTAAAGAACCTCTTGATTTTCAATTTTAGTTATATGTAATGTTTAAACCTGAGTTCAACGACAGAAGTGTGATTTTTTTTGCTTCAAATGCTTGAAGATTATTTACAAATAGTCATTTTCTATTTGAGAGAGTTGAGGTCGCCAGAACACTCTGCAAAGAAAGAACGACTGGGTGATGAAATGCAGAGACATAGTCCATCTTGTAAGAGAGAAGCACTAAATCGAGTTTTTAAATTTTTTGATTGATAGACAGACAAATAAAATGGGAGAGAAAGCGGGAGGGAGGAAGTAAGTGATAAGTGGGTCCCAATTGTGTCAGCCGGTTGTACAAAAGTTGTACATCTCGGTTGTACGTAGTATTTCTGAAATTTCTATACCCTACAGTGGAAACACTTTTTTTTTTTTTTTTTCGGAATGGTGTGAATTTTTACACCCTACGGTGGGAACACTTGTATGGGAGAAGTCAACATTTTTTTTTTGGAATGGTGTGGATTTTTTTATAGTTTTTTTTGCCGCGTGATGAAGATTTACCGAGAAGGAATATTTTATGTCTAAAATATAATTTGGCCAGCAACTTGGACTTATCAAATTTAGCCACTGACTATGGTGTTGGTTAAAAACACTTTAGATTTATTGAGTTTGGTATATCGAATTCGTTTGTTTTCAGAAAACATCTCATCTCATCTCATTTCATCTTATCATTACAACTTTTCCAACTTCCAATACAAAATAAAATAAACAATTCAATTTTTCAAATACTAAAATAAAAATAATATTAAAAAATATATTCTAACAATATTTTATTCAACTTTTTAATTTTAATTTCAATTCATCTCATCTGTGAAAGCAAAGATCTACCATATGGTGCATCACTCCACCACATGGAGTACATTCCGCATGTTCTCCCTTTATACACACCACGCCACATCACTATTATATCATATCCGCCACATGGTGCATCACTCTACCATACGGAGTACATTCCGCATGTACTCCCTTCATACATACCATGCCACATCACCATTATGGCATATCCGCCACATGGTGCATCACTCCGCCATACGGAGTACACTCTATGTGTACTCCCTTCACACATGTTACACCACATCACCATTATGGCATACTCGTCATATGGTGCATCACTCTATCACATGGAATACATTCCGCGTGTATTCCTTTTATACACACTATGCCACATCACCATTATGGCATACCCGCCATATGGTGCATCATTCTACCATATGGAGTACATTCCACATATATTCCTTTTACACGCACTACGCCACATCACTATTATGGCATACCCGCCATATGGTGCATCATTCCACCATAAGGAGTACATTCCACATGTACTCCTTTTACATGCATTACGCCACATCACCATTATGGCATACCCGCCATATGGTGCATTACTCCACCACATAGAGTACACTTTATGTGTACTCTCTTCACACGCATTACGCCACATCACCATTGTGGCATACCCGCCATATGCCATTTTGGCCAAATTTTAATTATAGCCATCTCACTACTAGTGCTATTAGCTACTGCATGCATGCATCTATCTGCAATATCGTACCTAATGATCATAAAAGAAAATAATAAACTTACAATTAGTCTACAACTAGTTTACTAGTACTCCACTTAAAATGAAGGGTAATTAAATAAAATTGAAATTCTTTTAATGAAGTGTCACAGTTAGATTGGTTAGTTTAAGATACGTTGCAAAATAATTTTTAAGGCCCAACTAGCCATAGTGACATTTGGGGGCCCATTGCCTTTTTTAGCCCAGCTATCCTAACTCGTGGGCCATGTCCATTAATGGGCTAAATCAATGCCTCGTCAAAACCGAAGTAAAGCACGAAGCAGTACTTCGACAAATCCTCTTCGAGAATTCTTTCTTCCATGGCTTTGGAAGCCTACGCTTCACGAAACGCAGACACAGTCCACGCCGATGTTCTCTCCGAAGCCAGACAAGCTTGCTACAAGGTCCTTCTTTTTCTCCCTCTTCTTCTCTTTCCTCATCCTCTGCTTTTGTTAATATTTTATTTCTTCGTTCTTGTTGTTGGATGAATAAAAACTCAGGCTCGGGATGCTTTCTATGCGTGTCTGGAAAAGGAGTCCAACAAGACACCCACGGAGATCGCTTCGGTTGGACTGCTTTACCCATCTGACTGCAAAGGATCGAGGGCCGATTTTGTCAAACACTGCCGGGCATCTTGGGTAAGACAGATCCCATTCTTGCAAACATTGATTTCACTTGAAGATTTGTCAGATTTTAGTTCTTTTACTTCTTGGTTTTGAGAACTCTTGTTGTGGCTTTTGAAAAATGGTAGGTGAAGCATTTTGATAGGCAGTACTGTCGGAACCAGAGGGTGCAGAGGCTTTTGGATGACAAGGACTCGAGACGAGGTCCGTTGACGCTTCCGCAGCCTTACACTTTCAAGCCTCCGAGCTAAGAGTTTTTATGAGCATTTGGCTTTCTGGGTTTTTTAAAGCTGTTAGTTTTTCCCGGCATTGATGAATTTTCACTTGTACAGCTATCAATCAAAGTATAGTATACATTGCCTTTGAGTTTGAAATCTAAACCTATGATGGTTAATTATAAATCATTGCGGGTATTTTGTTAATTTGATTTCTTTATCCTTGATTTTACCATTGTTTGGTGGTCCTTAGCTTGTAGAAAATCAGTAGTCAAGCTTTAGGAGCAAAAGTCGTGTGGAAGTGTTTGGTGTGAACAGTGTCCTATTTAGGTTGAGTCGATCGGCAGGGGTGTAAAGGATCACTTGGCACCAAAAGAAATAGAGGCAATTATAATGGTATTTTACAGGTTTTTTGCATAGCACATTCAACTTAGTGCAAAGGCTCTAGAATGGTTGTAAGGTCTGTGGCGCTATTATTGCAGAAGGAGCCCGTTATTGCTTGGTTTCATTTGTTGTTGGCGTTAGAAAAGTGGGATACTCGTATATGTTAAACCTGATTCCCTGAGTGAAAGCATTGTTATATTAATCATATTTTCCATGCAGAATTAAGGGCATTGGCATTGAAAAATACATGGATAGTTGGGCAGTTTAATATTTTCCATTCTTCCATAGTTCCATGTCTTTAGTGCAAACAACCTATTGTGGCATTGAAAAAATGAATGAAGACCAAATTGCATATTTCCACTTCCCATGAAGTTGTGTAGCTTTGTTGAGTTTGTTGATCATATGTGTGAGTGTGAGGTGAGTGCACAGTTTCGACAGTATTCTTCTCATGATGAGTTGTTCCTTTTTTTTTAATCTCTTGCTTTTAAAATGTTCTCTTTATCAAGTACTTTGGATGGGAATTTAAATCACATTATCAATATTAATAGAAGAGCCAATAAATACCAATGTAGGCATTTTATTTAGATGGAGAAAGAGGGACTGTTTGCTTTAATTTTACCAATGATATAATGTGGCTGAAAATTGTTTCAGTCTGGAAATATTTATTTCCTCCATTCTTTCCAGTAGTGTCAGTAGTTCAAACTCAAAGTAGGAGTTAAAAAAGAAAAAGCTTGGTAGGTAAAAGTAATCCAATGACTTGGCTAACTTTAACCTAAAAATTTCTCCTTGGAAGTCAATGATCTGGATGCTCAATGGTGTCACCATGTTACCCTCTTCTATCTTTCTGCTTAAAGTTAACTGTTCGTTGAGTGTTTCATCCTTTGCATAAATCTTGTCCCATTCTACTTGCAGTTGGCCTTTTCTTTGGCTGAAAGATACTATGTTGTTTAGCCCTCTTAGTGGTTTATCGTGAAGTCAATCTTCTTCATTGCAAGAATTCATTATCAATAAGAGGGGGGGACTTAGTGAATGACGTGATTGAGTGTTGGATTTGGTTGTCAGATGACGAATATAAGGCAGTAAACTCCTCATTGCAAGTGAAAATTTGGGTATGTTGTAAGTATTTGAGCATCATCAATATGCTCTAATTTGGTTTGCTAGTGATACGAATGAGAAGATTGCGAATATGATAATTACCTCGGAGGGCTCCTTTTTAATGGATGTTGCTGGAATTATGGGATTGATCCAGAGATAAGATTAGGAAGGGAGCGTCCCCATCCTTTAGAGGGGAAACTGATCGTCATGTGAATATACTTAGTTACTCTGCGTACTCCAGGTTGATATGAACCTCATCCTCAAACATCTCATAATGATGTTGACATTGACATAGATGTTAAAAAGTTGTGATCACTGGATTCCTTCCAGACCTTTCTGCACTTCACCAGATATTTTTTTTTCCTTTGCGTGGTTATGGCAATTTTGTATGCACATTTGAACAGTGAAGAAACTTGTTTCTTTCTTGCCTAATGGTGCAGTTCCTTTGTGTTTTGTCTTGGCAATCCCCACCAAGACGCTAGTAGTTTTTATTACAAAAATGGATCCATGAACACATGCTAACGTGGCAGTACCATGTGTTGCTGCTACATATGGGAGTTCCTATCTCTATTGCCGTGTTTTGATTGTCTTGATTACTTGATTTTCATTGCACTAGTTTTTGGACTCGATCTCCATATATAATGAATGCCATAAATGTACACAGCCATGTTCTTTGTGTTTCGTTCATATGTCGCCAATTCCATCCCCCTTGGTCTCTGCTGTATCTCTAGGCTCTGCTTTATATCGACCCAGTTAGGCAATCTTCAGAACCAAGCTTGCCTAGTTAACATCATAATTATCAAGTACGTTCCGTTTTGGTAAAAGTGATCAAGATATTTAAATCTATTTTCTCAGAAACCATCTTCTCATCATTTCATGGTGTGGTATTAGATTATGAGAGGATGATAAAAATTGAGATGATGAGTAGCATTACTCGTGAGCAAATTGGTACAAAGAATTCTTTTCCATTTGTTTCAATCGTGTCTTTTATAAACTGATATGTTTTAATGTGATAAGTCATATTTCTGATTTGAGTCATGTCGTTGTGATAATTTTGTAGACCACGCAAAATGGCCAAAATAATGTAATTGGTAGGCCGTATTTCCTTTCAAATGAACAGTTGGAAAACAAAAAGGAATGCACGTACTTTGTAAATTGTATTATTTAGGTTGAAGATCAGAAGTGGAGCCGTGAAGGGGTTGTTTTTCTCGAACAATGGGGACAGAAAAATAATATAAAGTACAATCCCACTTTGTTAAGATCATCAAAATGGGATTTTTCTTGTACTAATCTGTTCTTCACCAATACCCTTTTTTTCCTCTTTGGCAAAATGATGCAGCAGACAGATGCAAAAGCAGGTTTTATATGCAGATTTGGTGCGCATGCTTATCAAGTCAATGTTTCTTATTTATGTGCAACCGTGTTAAACATTTAGCTATACCTTTAGCTTTTGAAGATTTAATAAGTCGAAGACTCGAAGCTTAATCTGGTAGAAAAGCATTCCCTTTTTTGTACCCTTTTACCACTACTTTGGTACCTTTTCTTTTTAATTTCTGCAGACTATAGATAATGTTTGATGATGAAGCTTCAAAGGAGGCTACCCACTAGGTCTCAGGCTCCACAGCTCCAGCCTCCAGCCTCCAGAACAAAAATAAAAAATACAAGAAAAAGACCTTTACGTCTTCTATCTCAGGCTCAGAGTCTCGGGCCTCGACACAACCGCACTTAAAAGCCGATTAACATTATTAACAGTTCAATTACGTCTATAATGCGTTTCACGATGTCAATATAATTTATATTTATATTTTATGATCATATTAAGTCACTTAAATTTATAAAAAAAATATTTTAATCATAAAAAAATTACATAAAAATAAATATACAAATTGATGTGATTTGATATATTACGTCAGATTATAAAATTATTTTTATTATAAAATAGATAAAACGGATGTAATTTTCTTTGTAACTATAACCATTTTCATTTATAAATTTATTATTTTAAAATTTCTTTATAACCAAAACATTTCTCTATAATTCATGTTACTTCAAAAAGAAACTACTTTACAAGTTTCCCAACAAATCCAACTTTAATCAGAACCTAAAAAAATCAGAACACAAAAAAATTAAAAAAGGGAACTACTTTTTCAGGTTGGAGACTGGAGAGCTACTTTTTTTCAACATCATACCAAACGTGATTTATTAGAACTACTTTTTTAGGATAACTACTTTAAATAATTGCTTCTCTTTAGCAAATAATTAATTCTAGCAATTTACTCACTCGATCGATTAAAATCCAACTCTTAAAATCAATGAAAATATGAATAGTAAGATATATAAAACGATTAAAGCTTAATACTACCTTCAAATGGTTAAATTTGATAAAATTTTTAAAGGTTGACTCAAGTGATAAGGGTTTTGGTGTTGATAATATATTCCTTTCAGATCTAAAATTCGAATAATATCAATTACGAATAATTTCTACGAGTTATTGGAATGGAAGAATTTTCTCTTGAATTATTTGATGTACACTAATAAGAAAATTATTTGTCAAAGACTTATATACCTTCGAGATTAATCATAACTTTGTTCTCAAACACTCGTGCGAATAAAAAAATTGGTTATATTGTAATTGATAGAATTATATGTACTACCTAATTCCCCATAATTGGTCTACCTTTTCAGATTCCAACTTGGCTATAATAATATATACACATATGGAGGAATCTTAGGTGTAGGAGAGTCAACATGAGGTCTTGGAAATTGCATAGGTCAATTTATGTAGGGGAAGAAATTCAGAATGCCCTGTTAAACCAGTAGCTAATATTTTCTTTGAATTGTTGCTGAAGGGTCCTATGGGTTCCCATCTTCCTTTCTGTGGAGCCCAATTGCATGCTGATTACTTTTATCCATTGATTCTTAACCAATGGATGGAATGCAGACCTTTTGTAGGTCTTCTTTTGGGGTACCTGATATGTATGTATATATCTATATGTATATATATATATATATATATAGAGAGAGAGAGAGAGAGAGAGAGAGAGAGATGAGGCTTTCATTTCATTTGTATATGTGGTAAGTAATCAAGATTAAGCTGATCATTAGTCTCTAATCAATTATTAATGCGTAGAGCTTTGGACTTTATGGAGGATGCTTTTTCTTTTGGCGATACCCTTATAAATTTATTTTCTTATTCTCTTCTTCCTTAATGATAGATAAAACGTTTTTTCCACTAAACATTTTTCCTAGAGTTGACTATACTGTAAAATAGTCTCTCTCTCTCTCTCTCTCTCTCTCTCTCTCTCTCTCTCTCTCTCTCTCTCTATGTATTTGAGGGTAGTCATGAAATTTCTGGGTAGGAACATGTCAATTTTTGCAAAAAGTCCTAGTATTATAACCCTAGAGTGTAATATCTGCGTAACATCATTGACGTGATAAATATTAATATGTCTGCCACATTCGATTCTAAGAGATGATTAACTTTCGTGTTTACCACATCGGTGGTGTTATATGAGTGTCCTTTACCTATTTGGTTAACTCTCAACAATCGAATCATCCATCTCCATGTATCAATTAAAAAAAAAAAGATTGTTGTTTCTAACCCTTGTTTCGAGTGAAACTTATTTACCAAGTCAACCTAGCAACGTTGACATGTAATAAGTTTTTCTTGACATGGTGGGGGTGATTGAGTGATAGAAAGGGCCAAGGGGCCAACAAATATATCAAAATTCTCTAGATTTTCTTCCCACACTAATGGTAATAAAATGCTCCTTAAATTCTCTCCTTGTTATGTTATCAAATATTCTAATTTATCACATGTTCATGATAAAACATTGCTCGAGTATTAACGTAGTTTATAATCAGATAAATGATATTTACAGTCTTAGCGTATGCAAAACCTGCATACTCTCTTTAAAAAAGTAGATATGAAAAAAATTTAATTTTTTAGTGGTAGACTATTTTTTTTTTCAAAAAGAATGCGTAAAACTTGTAAATCCAAAGACAATAAATAAAACTATAACTAATATTAATCTTATAACTATTAGATTAATGTCATTTTTAAATGCCGGCTTGGATTAGAGATAAGACTATATGGTATAGGAAGAATAGGTCTATCCTTGTGAGAAGCCCATCTAAGAATAAAACAAACAAGATAATCATATATTTTGAATTGGCTTGGCATATTATGTGTTAGTTGATGGGTGGGATGAGGTGTAAAGAAATCCTATCAACTGAAGAAAAGTGGAGGATGTGATTGATGCAAGATAAGGACATATACCAACAATTTATTTATTTATTTTATTTATTTTTTTAGCTTTTTCAAGAGTTTGCTAAGAATTATTTATATTTTTAAGCAGATATATAAGACTTCTTATCTTTATTTACTTGATTTAATTCTGTATTTTTTTTTCACTATCATGTCAAATAAAATTTAACATACAACCCATGAACTTAATTACAGCTTTTGGTAAGACACAAAAAAAAAACAAAAAACAAAACAAAACAAAACATTTCTGAATTATCTATCTTTCTGCTCTCATTCTCTCTTTCTGTTGGACTTGTCTTCGAGTAAATTAACATTAATGATTCCAAAATGACTTATATTGTCACTTCCTTGACCTAATATGAATTATGTGATGATGGCAGATGATAAAGTTTAGGATAAAAAATATTATTTATTTTATTATTATCACGAATATTGCAGAGTCTACGTGTTGAAACATGTAGGACATGATGATGTTAATTGGGAATCACTAATAAATTCTTTATTACCATAGAAAGAATTTTGTGGCCATTGTGTATTTGGGTGCGGTCAGTCCAAAAGAAGAAAATCTAGTAATCTTTTTCTGATGTTGATCAAGCTATCTGGCTTGACAAACTTCATATGTAATGTTTTTTTCAGTTAATGCTATTTTCTGATGTAAAAAAAGAAATTAATATCATCACTACTCTCATGCGTACATTGATTTTGGTCTTGGTTTTAGCATACAATATTTGATTTAGCAAACAGAATTAAGTAATGTATTTGATTTGTATATAGTTTGTGTCCTTGCTTCGTATACAATGAGATAACAAAGAGAGTCATGGCCATTCAAGAATAAAATGTAGACCAACCTCCATAAATGAGTGTCTCATTGGGAAAGTAGCTGGACAAGGAATATTACTTGATTGGTTGGGTACTAAGGAAAAATAATTTATACAGTCGGAGTGTACAGATTCTGAACACTCCCTCTGAAAAATAAAAGAAATATAGAATCTACATAAAAAATCAGATTTTTTTTTTAATTTTTTTTATAGTGGATTCCATTTTTTCAAAAGTAGTACAAAATTTACACATCTTAATATTGTATATAACACTACTGTACAAGTTTTATCTAAGATTTGCCTAATTTTAAGTCGTCATGCTATAGTTGAAATAGTTTGCCCCCACTTCTCAACTAGAAAGGCCACTTTTCTACAACTTTTTTGACTCCTTAGACAAACAAAAATCAATCCTAATTAATTGCTGTATTTGAATATTAAACTGAATTGAGTTGAGTTGAGTTGAGATAATAAAATATTATTAGAATATTATTTTTTAATATTAATATTATTTTAAGATTTAAAAGAATTGAATTATTTATTATATTTTATATTAAAATTAAAAAAAATTATAATACTAAATTGAGATGAATTGAGATAAATTTAGAATCTAAACATATAAGTCATTTTTGTCGATTTATTTATTTATTTTTATTTATTTGTTAAGAGATTTTGTTGGGTGCCTTCTCTCACAACTCTAATCTGTTTTGGGGCCTTGGCAGTGTTAGCCATTAATTTTTTTAAATTCAAAGTCGCTCTCTCAATTCTCAACTAACCTCTCGCCGTAATAGAGATTACTTTGATAGTATACCTACGAACTCGCCGAAATTGTAGCACAATTAATGAGTCAAAATAATAATTATTATAATAATTATATTTAAAATAAATTTTACATGTGGCGGCTAAATACATGGGAAGTGGGTCACGCTCTGCATACACCACGCATTCGATTACGGTAACAACCGGTTTACTTTGCATTTACACATTGACATATCACTCTTCATTGCAACTTGGGCATGGTTTGTTTTCAAAAAATATCTTATTTTATTTTATTTAATTATTATAATTTTTTTAATTTTTAATATAAAATAAAATAAATAATTTAATTTTTTTAAATTTTAAAATAAAAATAATATTAAAAATATATTTTAACAATACTTTATTCAATTTTTTAATTTTAATCTCATCTCATCTCTGAAAACAAACGAACCATTAATTTGTGTAACGAATACCTCACTATTATTTATTATTTTATTATTAATTTTTATATATTTTTTATTATTATTTAATATTCTATTTTTATTTTATTTTATTCTTTTATTATTTTTCACTATTATTCACAAAATACTTGTAAATACCTCATTATCCAAACGCAACGTGTCGGCTGGGTTTGGATACACAAATTTCCTTATCTCATCTCATTTTATCATTATAACTTTATTAAATTCTCATATAAAAATATAATAAACAATTAAACTTTTTTAAATTTTAAAATAAAAATAATACTAAAAAATTATATCTAATAATATTTTATTTAATTACTATTCAAAATATCCCATCTCATCTCATATGAACAGTATATCCAAACCCAACCTTAAATTTGTTCTTTAAAAATAAAATTGATTCATAAGCTTGACCCCATCATTGCGTTTAAGACTTCAATATGCATCTAATTTTTATAAAGGTCAAACAAATCCAACAATTTCCTCTTAGATCTATTTATAATAAAAGTATATAGATAATTTAACGTACTACATCAAGTCACTTTATTTTATAAATTTATTTTTATAAAATCTCTTCATGACTCAAATATCTCTTTAAAAAACTCTCCTAAAAATATATCTCTTAAAAAAAACAATAAACAAACCTTTAGTTTGAATTAGTGATAAATATAGAGTCGCATAAATGTTTGGTTTGCATAGATATTTCAAAAATTTAAAAGTTCATAAGATGATATTGTGACTTATTGTAAATATATATATATATAAATATATATATATATATATATATATATATATCACATCTACTCACATTAGTTTATAAATTTTATTTGATGAGAACGTTTTGTGAATATAACACATCTCATTAAATGGAGTAATCACTCTAAATTTCATTTATTTTTATGATCATTTCAAGTGTGAACTAGACAATTAGCTATGAACAAAAAAGAATTCTTAGGATAAGAAACACATGTTTTTTTTTTTGAACATCTGATAAGAAACACATGTTCATATATATATAACGTCATATCCAAAATGTGTATAGAATGATGGTGAAAGTGTAGAAATGAGAGAAAAGGGTAATTATTAAGGGAGTGGCAGTGTGGGGGAGATGATAGGCGTGTGCTTTGGACTATTTTAGCGAACTGAAAGCGAAACATTTGGGATATTGGCCGACCGCGCGAGACCTTAGAGGAAAAAGAAGCAAAAAATCCTTATTCACACCAATGCGTGTGGCGTGGATTACGATAAATACTTTAACTATAAAAAAAGTTGTATAAAAGTAATTTTATAAACTAATGTATATGTTGATGGAGTCGTCAGATTATAAAATTATTTTTAGTATATAATAAATCTAATGAATCACATTAAGACACGTCAATTTATAAAATACTTTTGTAAACTCTCTTTACGGTGGATTAATGTATATTTCAGGATTCGAGATTTGAGTTATTCATCCTTTACATTATTGATATAATAAAATTGAGTTCTTTCTATTTTGCAGCTCTATACTACACACATTAATGAAAAAAAAATTTAAAAAAAATTAATAATATATGTATAGTATAGGATTGCTGAGTAAAAAATTTAATAAAATTTGATTTACAATAAGTTATTAAACTTCTTTTCCAAATCAAATTTTGTCATTTGATGAATGACTTCTATACGACTTTATGAGCAGCACTACGTGGCAAACAAATGATGATTTTACTTTGATAAATTGATAGATTCGAGCTTGATGAGATTACTCAAATCATAGCAAAATCAGCGTTGTTTTATACATGTAGCAAACTCTTCAGCCCAAATAGGATTACAAAAACGTATTATCTAACAAGATTTATTATATTTCCAAGTCAATATGAAGAACACATCATTTACATCACTTAAATATATAGTAAGATTCAAATTTTAAAATTTATTTTTTAAATTAGATTATGACATATAAAAACTTTATTAGTCGTGCTCTATATATCGGGTTGAGAATATAATTTTCTATCTAACAATTGTTGTACTATCAAACTTAAATCTTATTTATTAGAGCTTTCAAGTCAAGTTTGAAGAGATTTGGCTTAACTTATATCATAAAACCAGTTCTATAAGAAATGATTGATCATTTCTTATAAACTTGCTCAAGATCTTATCTACTGGCAATGCGAGATTATTTATCAACACCCTCCCTCACATGCAAACTAGTATTTTTTTTCCTTGTCACAGGGTAAATAGTGTATGCCTCCATTCGTCGTGTGGTAGACTCTAATGCCATGAAAAAGACTATGGGCTTAACTCATCTCATAAAACTGGTTCTACAAGAGATGATTGTTCATTCATTATAAACATGCTCAATACCTTATCCACAAATAATATGATATTATTTCTCAACAACATTCATTGAGACTAACCAAGTTTATGAAGTCTCAATTCATCTAAACTCGACTTCAATTCAATCCCATGCATAATAAGAGATCAAGCGCACATGATCAAGGTTGAACTATTTGACTTTGAAAGATTAAAAAGAGCCTTACTAGAAGTGTTGGTCAATCAAATAAGATGAAGAACCTCTACTTCCACCTTCAAATCCCGTTCAGGTCGTCATAATCTAGTCTATCCATTATGGACATCTGATCGAGCAAAGGCAAAATCGTATAAACTTACCCGAATACATGTCTAAAATCGACGCATCAAGCCAACTTTGGTTGAAAGAAACTGATGTTTTGAACAGCTCTAAGATGAGAAAAACATTAATGTTATCGAAATTTCAAGATATAGTTTCATAACATCCTCAAAATATTATTATTTTTTCTTGGTGCTTGACGCATCATATGATAAATTCATGAATCATCATAAGTCAAACATCCCAGCTAGCCCTACAACTACAACTACAACCACAGAGAGTGAGATCCCAAACATTTTGAAGCTTCAATGGGTCTTCACGCGCTTGAATCGCTAACACGACGAAACAAGCAAACAACCCCAAACAAACAACCCCTACTTTTCGCATTTATATAACCCAAGACATTAACCTCCGAGACAAGAAAGAAACAGGGACGCACAGAAACACAGCAACTTCATCAGCCTCCAAACATTCGTAAACCCCCATAAATATGCTTTCCTTTTGTTTTCTCAAGTACTACTTCTCATTCCCCTGACTCTCTCTCTCTCTCTCTCTCTCTCTCTCTCTGTGAGTACCCAATTCGTATAAGCAGCAAGATATGCAACCTTGTAGCAGAGAAATGCAGGGAATGAACTCTCTCTTAAACCCACCTCAAATCTCTCTCCAAGACCTCCATAACCAACAGCCACAGATCCAGAACTCTCAGATTCACCACCACCAGCATCACCAAGTCCAGAACTCCCACTTCGACCCCACCTCACAGGAAGACTTCTTGGAGCAAATGTTCTCCACCATCCCTCCTCCTTCCTATTCCTGGTCCGACCTCAACCCCACCAACCTTACCAAGACCGCCTGGGAACTCAAGCCCAGAGACCTCTCCGACGAGTCGGTTCCGTCCAACCATGACAACAACAATGTTGCTTTCCAGTTTGATGACGACTCCACCCTCGTCTCCAAGCTCCAAAACCACCAGATTAGTGGCTCTGCCAAGTCGGCTTCGGCTGCTGCCGCCGCGGCTGCTGCCTTGATGCTCCAGCAGCATCTCTTGATGTCCAGGGGTGTGAGCGGCACCGGAGCCGGCGAGTCTGGGCTGATTCAGATGCCGCTATCTTTGGGGTCAGACGACGTCGTTGATGGGTCTTCGTCTTTCAAATCTGCCAATCCGGTGAGTTATTTTTACAGAAAAAAAATGGAAACCGTCTTGTGAGAGTTATTTGCATTAATAATGGTGAATCATGGAGTTTTCTTTTTTCTTTTACAGGGAGGTGAGGGTTCTGTTCAAGCTCTGTATAACGGGTTCGCTGGATCTATTCACGCACCGGGTCAAACACCTAACCAGGCTCAGCATTTTCACCATCCTCAGGTAGTTTTTTCAGCTGAAATTTGATAAAAAAAAAAAAAATGAGAATTTAATTCGTAGGGTATTGTTTTTCGTTTATTTTACGGGGCGGACCTGTCCAGGGCCAAAACTACGGGGCTCCTGGTGCCGTGATGAACCAAGCTCCGGCGAGTGGTTCGGCCGGGAGTGCACCGGCTCAGCCAAGACAGAGGGTGAGGGCTCGGCGAGGTCAAGCCACTGACCCACACAGCATCGCCGAACGAGTAAAGACTTTTCCTTTTTGACTTTTGTGGACTTACTTTTTTGTTTCGTTTCACGCCCTGTTTGTTTTCTTACGTTTTCCGAGCAACCAAACGGAAGCAGTTACATATTATTAAGGTTGTATTCGTTTGTTATTCTCTGAAATGATTGGGGGTGATTTCCATATGTGGCAGTTACGAAGGGAGAGAATCGCCGAGAGAATGAAAGCCCTACAGGAACTGGTTCCCAATGCCAACAAGGTGACAACAAAACCAGAAAATTATTTATTATTATGATTATTATTTTTAGTTTTTAATATTGAGTTGAATTGAGTTGAATTAAGATGATAAAATATTATTAAATTGACGTGGTTTGATGTCATATATTAGATTAAAAAATTATTTTTATTGTAAAATAAATCTAACGAATCATATAAATTTATGCTTATTTTTATAAAATTTATTTTTAACTGTAGCATTTCTGTCATGTAATTGTTCCATAACCCTACGGAGTTGTACAACCATAAAGTAATAATAAAAAGAGCAGCCCTTTTCATAATTGGGGAAAGATTATTTACGTGATCGCATAAAAACATATATTAATATATTTATTATATGTTGGTTTTCTTTTTTTAATATAAATTGGGGGGTTTTGGAATGACAGACAGACAAGGCTTCAATGCTGGATGAGATCATAGACTACGTGAAATTCCTCCAGCTTCAAGTCAAGGTACAGAGAAGGCTCTCTCTCTCTCTCTCTGTACTGGAATATCGACAATTTTTAATTAATTAAATGCATGGGTTTCTGAAACTAAACTTCCATTGTGAGTACAGGTTCTGAGCATGAGCAGGTTGGGCGGTGCTGCTGCGGTCGCTCCCCTTGTTGCTGATATGTCACCTGAGGTACTTTGAAACTAAAAAAAACAAAAAAATTAGCTAAATTTATACATTTGAAATTTAAAAAAAAAAAACAGATTTAATTATTGAATAATATTATAAATATACAAATGTCGTACAAAAAAAATTAATTTTATTATTAAAAAATTAAATTTTTTCACATAAATTTTATATTTATTTATTTTTTTAAAGAGATCATAAAGTATTTATATATTCTATAACTATAAATATAATTTCTCTTAATTATTTATATTATGTTTTTAATATTTTTTTATTAATAGAGTATAGAGTTAAAATTTAAACTCAAAATCACCGCTCTGAATCATAATTTAAAGGCATTTACATTATATATTATTCACGTATCATAATTTAATTTAAAAAATAAATTTTAAATTTTAAATCTTATAAATTAAATTATAGTAAAAGTTTTCAAATAAAGTAACGCCGTATACAAACTCATGTATAAGCTTTATCCAAGTCTTTTTGTAAAAAAAATAACTTTTACGAATAGACTTGTACATATCATATCATTTCCGTAAGAAATACAGACAAATTGAACGATATAACAATCATCATGATCATCAAAGTCTTCCTCTCTAATTCTCAATCACTACAAAACGACAAAACAAAAGCAGCACGCGTGCTCACTTTCTCAGATTCCTTTCTCTCTCTCTCGCGCACTTTTTCCTCTGCTATATCTACAGACTACATCTATATATCTGTGTGTATATATGAAAGCTGCTTTTTCTTTCTTTATACGTATGACTGTCCCTCTCTATAATCTTTCGCAAAAAGAAATGAGTTTGATTTGTCGTTGTTGTAGGGTGGCGGTGACTGTATCCAAGCCGGTGGCGGCAATGGTGGGTCCCTCGGTGGGCGCAGCAGCTCCTCAAATGGCCACCAAACGGCGTCGTCTAACGACAGCCTGACGGTGACGGAACACCAGGTGGCGAAGTTGATGGAGGAGGATATGGGGTCTGCCATGCAATACCTCCAAGGTAAAGGTCTCTGCCTCATGCCCATCTCACTTGCCACGGCGATCTCCACCGTCACGTGTCATTCCAGGAACCCCATGATTGGCAATATTAACCACCACTCGGTGCTCCAATCCAACGGTGGCGAGGGCCCCTCCTCCCCCAGCATGTCGGTGTTGACCGTCCAGTCGGTCACTGTGGGTAACGGTTCCGGTGAGGCTCCCGTTAAGGACGCTACCTCCGTTTCCAAGCCGTGAGTTGACGGCGTTGACTGACTTTTTGGTCATGTAAAAGCAGTTTTTAGAAAGGAAAAAAAAAAAAAAAAAGAGAGAGAGAGAGAAAAAGAAGCAAAAGAAAAGTCTACGGAAATAAGGCCTCGGGGCCCTCTCAGCTTTTGGAGTCGTTAAACGACGCCGTATTTCCGTAGACT
This sequence comes from Juglans regia, assembly GCF_001411555.2. Classification (NCBI taxonomy): domain Eukaryota; kingdom Viridiplantae; phylum Streptophyta; class Magnoliopsida; order Fagales; family Juglandaceae; genus Juglans; species Juglans regia. Next base: position 36,653,828 of record NC_049906.1, read on the forward strand.
TTTTATGGGTAAAGCTAACTTCACCACCATGAACAACCCACCTAATCTCAAGAAGTCCCACTTGTTTATTTATTAATTAATTATTTTATCTTATGCAATTTGGTTATATTATTATTATTATGTCCTAAACTTTTCAAATGAAAGCGTTTTAAATACGCATTCATTATGTTATTATTGGAATTTTAGCTTTAGAATAACAAAGTACTGATTTTGTGATTTGTTTATGGATCAGAGGTTGTCTTTTGATAAAGTTTTATGTGGTTTTTGTCTCTCTCTTTTTCTTTTTTTTTTTCTTTTCTTTTTACTCTGCTAAAGCTACTTGCTTTGTGGGTTGGTTGGTCCAAGAGCAATGTGGATTGGGTATCAAGTCAACCACTCAATGATGTGTTGCCATGGGCTGAGTGGATAAAAGTTGATGAGAAACTTAAGGCTCGATTAGTTACTTGACTATACTTAGTTCAGCTGAGTTTAGTTTAGATTTAGACATTTCTAATATCTAAATATTCAATATTTAATACTCAAATCAGTAAAATCATCTCAACAAAAAAATTTTTTACATGTGGAATTTATAATTTTTTTCAACTCAACACCTTTTTATACGTGGACCCATAACTTTTTTCAATTTTATATAAATATATATAAACTCATCTTAATATCCAAATACATCTAAACTTATCTTAGGTGAGCTTCACAAAATTTACTCAACAATCTCAACTCACTAATATTCATAAAGAACTTAATTTCGCTTAACATCCAAATGTATCCTAGTAGGGTTGTGAGCAATTGTTAACTATAATGAGTTTAATCTATGTAATCAAGTGGAATGTTTGAAACTTGGGATTGATTTGAGCTTGAGTTCTCATTGACTAACGAAGCAAGTTGAGCTCAAAGTCAAACTTGAGTGGTTGGACACATCATTAGTATAAATCTCATCATTTAATCCCTTAGGAGTTGGCTCAAATGGTTGGAGTCTTGGTTTTTGGTGAATGCTCTTCTAAGTTTGAGGTTCGAAACTATGGATGCAAACAATTTCAAAGAGCCATGTTTCATCGACTTTTCATGTTGTCTTTGTGAAATCACCTTAATGATTAGGCCAACACGTAGAATATTTAATTAAATAGGATAGAGTGTAAAGTCAGAATTAGAATTCAAAACTTCCACTCTAATACTATTTGAAATTATTACTTGTTCCAAAAACTTAAGTTGGTGAAAAGAGATAAATTTAATTATTTATATTATATTCTCAACAAATGGGTTCGGATATCATTCAATACTTGACTCAGTTTATAGTTTTATTTACTAGGCTCAATCATAAGCATACTTGTCTTTTGCAAGCCTTTTTGTACCACCAAGCACCAGAATTTCAGAGAGATAATGGCATTTGGCCTGCCTCATATTGGCAAGATAGTCTCCCAGTAGAAATGGCTTCATTCTACCACTGAGCTTGACAACTTGTACTGATTTCATCCAAAATGTCTGCCACCGACCAATGAACATAGCCCTGCCCCTTCCCCTGCCTCTGCCTCCTCCACACAACTTAATTCATCATAATCTTAGAATTGTAGAATCAAATTCAATCAATTGCCTCCCCATCATCCGTTGATTCAGCTTTCAAAGCTTGCAGCCTTAGGTAATGACTAGGAGTACAAGCAATACTCATATTCTGCACTGCAGCACACCACATGCACTTCAGAATAATACCTTGGACATAATGTCAACCAAAAAGTAATTTTTTGTAGGGGAAAATAGATTAATAAAGTTAAATGAAGCCCCCAACAAATATCCCGAAACAAATTGTAATAGTGTAGTAAATAAAAGCAAATTGAATAGAAAATAGTTTCGATCACAAAATAAATTGCACACCATAAACTATATCTAGCATTATTCTTTCTTAACCAAAAGGTTACAAACAACTATTAGAGTGCAAGAGGAGTAATTCAACCTAAAAGTAATTAGATTCTTGAATTTATAACTCATCACTTGTAATCGAGCTTTAAAACTCGATTGACTTGACAGTGTGCTCGCACATTAGACAGTAAATTCATATATAAGATGATTTATAGAGTAAAAGAATTAATAATTTTTGTTTTAATTGCAACTTAAAACTCTCTCTAAATATCATCAAGGGTGTATATGGCTGTTAGGAACGATAAGAGAGAAAATAAAACAAAAAGTGGAATCAATCACACAAGGTTTATGTGATTGGGTAATGTGCCTACATCTATGGAGTTACAGAGAATTTTATTCATATGCTAATCAAAGATACAATACGGCTGTACAATAGTTTAATACAATATAATGTAAACCTCAACCAATCACTCTGGCCAATCCTTCTCTCTATGGCCCAAGTCTCATTAAAAAGTCCCTAAAAAATTGCAACGAATCTTTATCGGGTTGGGTCATCAAACTGGGCCCCGCACACAAGCAGAACTAGACTCCACACAAAGAAAGCCAACAATAGCTAACTGATTGGCTTGGTAACTTTTACTTGTGCTTTGCAAGCTATGGGGGTCTATATCAATGATTCTTGATTATAAACACCACTTTAACCATCCCTACTTCAAAGCTTTAGAAAATTCTATTACCAAATAGTATTAAATTCTTGTCTTTCATAATTTAAGCCCACCTAAACCTAATTTTCCTAATTAAGAAATGAATATTAAGTCCCCATCAGCAATGGTAATGTACAAAAAAGAGAGTCAAGTAGGTTGTGTTTGGGGAAGTAGTCTTTTAGTGAGTGAGGTGTTCTTTAGCTTTAGCTTCAATATATTCTTTTCTACCTACCAATCATTAAGCTAAGACATATCTCAAGATACCTTGAATATACCAAGGAAATAGGAAAAATTGAAGATAATCTTTTTCAGTTTTATTGAAAATGCTAATGATTTAGCATCTCGTTCAAACATCACTTACATTGAAATATCTTGTTTGGGCTAAAACAGAGCATTTTGTTTGATTATTTCCTTTTGAGCATATGTGTATTGAGCATTTTGTTTGATTATTTCCTTTAGGATATATAAATAAAATTATTAAATTTAGTGGTATTAAAATCGCCTTCAAACTTCAAGTCAAAATGATGTGAATCAATGAAGTTCATCAACTAATTAATTAAGTAGGTGAAACGTTACTTCATTTCATTGGAGAAGGCATCCTTAATTTAAGTTAATTAGGATACATTATTATATATTTGACAGCTGGAGACCAAAAACATTCTATGATTATTAACTTAGGTTAGTGGATGCTAACCTACTAATTGAAATGCATACCTAAGTATCAAAAGCATCTTGATGAGATTGACCTTATCACACACAAACATCAGCACCAATCCTTAAGATAGATGTCAACATGTGGGGGGAAGACATGTTCTCCACTACTTCTTGTCAATTTTCTGTTTCAAGTCTATCTTTTTCCCCTGCATCTGCTCCAATATGGAAGCTTTCTTGGAGGGGAAATTCCAATAGAATTTTCCACTGTCATGAAATCTTGAAATATACATCAGATAGTAAAACTAATATTTTCTAATTATTATAGACTTTTGGATTAGTTTGTGATTTAAAATGATATCAAAACAGCAGTCTTGATTCTTAACCCTACTCTAGGCTATACCTCTTAGTTAGGAAAAATTATTAGATATTATTGACATATGGACAACAAGATAGTACTTTCATACTATCACACAATATTATGCTTTTAATATGAGTCTCATGCTTACAGTAAGTCTAAATAAATTCATATTTACAAGTCGGTGTATATGACACATCATTGTTCGGCTCGACTATAATCTAAGTTTAGGCATGATTGAGCCCTAGCTGCCAGCCCATTGTCATTGAAAACCTTAGACATTTAAGTGCAAGCCTAGTCCACTAGATTTAAGAGTGGGCTTGGTTTGGCTTAATTCTTGTCAATTATTGTGTACTGCATTACTTTATCCGGCAAATAGGAGCAAGTAAAGCCAAACAATAATGTTGCAAAATCTACTGCATTATTTAAAACACTTACTATTGTCTGAGTTCATGTATCCCCATTATTCATCTGGCTGTCCATTGACAACAATTACCAATTGACAAAGAAACTAAAGGAAACTAAAGTTTACAAAAGTTGTTCGTTTACATATTTTTGTAGTGGTGATGATCCATATAGTATTACTAGCCCATGGTGTATGAAGGGGTTGGTAAGTTGATGACTGTGGTCTTGACCTTAGTCATCATGTTTATGCTGTTGGTGATTCCTTGCGACCCAATTCCACTATCCTTTATGCCCTGTCATGAAAGAAGAATTTGTTTATGTGCATTGAGATAATGAACTTAATAAGCTGACAGGTTTCTTGAGAGTTAGTTTACCTGGAAAGGAAAATGATCTGGTCCTCGAGCTGGTGCTGAGTTTATCTGAACTGTCCCAGTCTCCATTGCATCACTGATCAACATTGCTTTGTTGATGTCCTTGGTGAAGACACAGCCCTGCATATATAATTCATGTGTTTTGATCAAACAATGTGTGGGGAGAGATTAATCATATGCAGATAGGCTGACGAAAATTTAATCAATCATAGGTGTTTAATAATGGCTAAAATACTAAATTACTCTCTATATTTTCACTTATAGACAGATTGATCCCTTGGTTTTAAGTGCCATAAAAAAACCTCTAGTGGACAATCATAGTAGATTGAACTAGTGTTACAGGTGGTCAAACCTCAGATAATTCAATTATATTTGAGATGAGGGGATTGGTCATTGCCCTCTAATGAGCAAATGAGTAAATATCCATGTCAGGTGTAAGATGGACATTAATGCAAACAGTATGAACTTCAGGAGAATTGAAACACAATATTCAGAAAACTAGAAGAGATTAGATGTATACCTGGAGCCCAAAATTGCTAGCATTGCAATGGTGGATTCCTTCTTCTACAGAACGGATCCTAATAACTGGCAGAACAGGTCCAAATGGTTCCTCCCATGCAATCCTCATATTAGGCCTAACATTATCTAACAACAACGGCCAAATGAGGTTGCCCTCTCTTCGGTACTCTTGGCAAAGTGTGGCTCCTTTTTGTTTAGCATCCTTAACCAACTCTTCAATGTAATTAGAAGATGACTCTGACACCACGGGAGTGATATCGCAGTCCTCCTCAGGTGGCCCAACAGTCAACTTAGCAACTCTTGCTTTCACTTTCTCAACCAAGGCATCAGCAACAGATTCCATCACCAAGATGACCTTAACTGCTGTGCATCTTTGACCACTGTCATTAACATTGGCACCAAGCATTAGAAAATACCTTAGCAGTCACAGAGAGCAACTCCTATATATTATCAAAATATAGACAAGTAGATCATATAAGAAGTAGATCATATATAAACAATTAGGCTAAGTTTGATACTACAGAGAAGTAGATCATATAAGAAGCTTGAAACTACACCGAGCAACTCCTATATATTATCAAAATATAGAAGAATAATTCCCTTTAGGACTGGTCCTAAATGACTCCTTAAGACGTTGGCCAAGTCCATTCAAGCAACATCATCTCAGGTATTAATTATCTTGAATGCTGTAACAAACATTAGCAACACAATGATAAAACTTGAATCCGTAGTTGTTCCTGACTATATTTTCCACCATATCAAATCGAAAGTTATATAGTTAATGGAAAAAAAGATAAAACTATGTCAAATGGGGCATCCACTGTATAAGTACTAGCATATTGTTTGATTGAGGTATGTATAGCCAGTTTATATCTACAAAATGACTTTCTGAGTCCTGCAAACATAAGTCAATTAGTTTTCCTTTGTTATTGACAATAGATTCTAGTTGCAAAAAATTTCAATCTTCTTGTGCTTTAGTATCAAGAGCAATGGGGATTTCATGGAGCTAATCCCCAACATTTTCCCTCTTGTAAAATAAAGGAAATTTATGGAAAATCCTTGTACCTGTAAGAAAAGCCCCCTTTTATTACGTTTGCTGCTACCAAATCTAGGTCAGCATCCTCAAGTACAATGCAGGCATCTTTTCCTCCCAATTCCATCTGAAGAGGAACCATGCCTGCCTTTTTTGAAATTGCAATACCTGTGTCTCCACCAGTGAAGCTGAGCAAAACAACAATGCAAGTTAGAGATGACTAATCAAATACCTTACAAGGAAACAAAGAGCTATAATTTAGTGAGAAAGAAAGATGAACTGGATTTACCTTATACAGTTGACCCCAGGATGCATAGTAAGGAAGTCACCAATCTCAGAGCCTCTCCCAGTAACACAACTAATAAGGCCTTTGGGAAAACCAGCCAAGTGAAAACAGTGAACCATATGAAGAGCAGCAACAGAACCCTGAAAGGAAGTTAACGGTGAGATTAAGAGACATATTGTTGTAGTATGTGGCTCATATTGAGTGGAACACATATATAGAGAAAGCAAACTGATGCCAGGAGTGCAGTAGAGTGGAGTGAAGGGAGCATAGCGTACTGAGCAGAGCGGAACGACTAGGGTTAGTATAAATACATATGATGTAACCCTACTTTGACAGTTAGTGAAAATTCAGTCTCTCGCTCCTGTGGATGTAAGCATTCTGCCGAACTACATTAAATCTGTGTATTTTTCTTACTTTCTCACTCTTTTGCATACTTTTCATCGTAATTGCCGCACGTACCACAACACATATCCCATTCAAGATGACACAAAAAGATGGGGAAAATAAAATATTCAAGTTTGGATGAGAATGGTTGGAGATGCATATCTATGGAGGTTGCATACATTATTGCGAAGACTAAGTACGTAATAAGCTAATTCATTAGGTGAAGTACCTGGGTTGGAGGCTTGAGCACGATGGAGTTTCCAGCAATCAGTGCGGGAGCAATCTTTGACACAGCAAGATTGACAGGATAGTTAAATGGTGGAATGGCTAAAACCACCCCAATCGGAATCTGCAACATAAAGCAAATGTGATATATAAACCATATCCAATATCAATTTTTTGTATATACATGCATTCACGTATTTATATCTTTTCGTGTTTTGGGGGAAGAAGCATCATGTAACTGTGCCATTAAGGTAATTACGTTAAATTCATATAACCAAATAAAACCCACCCAGCAGCATAATCATGAATGTGCTATATAATGTAGAACATATACAGTCAACTTGAATGAACGGTAAAGCATATACATTCATTTGTTCAGTAGTTTTTAATTGTTGTTTTGTTTGGTTTTATCCTAGTTCATCATAAACTCCTCTTGCCTGAAAAAATTTATGGGCCTAACTCATTTATGAAACCGATTCTATAAAAAAAGATTGTTCATTCCTTATAAACATGCCTAAAATCTTATCTACAAGTAATGTGAGATTATTCTTTAACACCCTCCCTCATGTGCAGGCCAGTATTTTTTTTCTGATCCTTGTCACGGAATAAGTAGTATGGGCCCTCATTCGTCCTGTGGCAGGCTCTAATATCATGAAGAAATTCATTGCCTTCCTTCCACTCACTCACGCGTTCCCTTCTGCGTGCGTAAAGAACTGTTTAGATAAACATTAATACGCATCAATAGACATGAGCTGTTGTTGATATCGATGGATGACAAAAGCTAAGCTAATATGCTTAAGCTCTCATCCACCTTCCACTCCATACTTACATCAATTCAATATGAATTCAACAAGCAGATGACCTAGAAGTTCAGGGCAAGGCACCGCTCTGTTCGTTCTGGGTTTGCATTTCACATGCATGAGAAATATATCTCATCAAACCTATCATTCTCCATGAGTTATCATGCCTAATTTACCGTCCAATGCTGCATTTTTTGTGGGACTCGACCTTTCTCTATACTCTCTACCTATCACTGCCCATTATATTTATTAATCAAGATCTTATTATCATTGTGTTTCCCAAAGTTATCATCAAATTTCAGATACGCCATCGGAAAAGAAAGAAACTTTCATATGGAATTTAGTCAAGAGTAAAGATTTCCATTTATTTTACCCTCATCTTAGAAATTAAAGCAATCAAAATGTATTTGGTAGACTAAAATGCAAAAAAAGAAAATGGAGGAATGAAGGGTTTGTTGACTGCTGGCATGCGAACAAACAGTGGTCTCTTATCATGACAAAGAACTAGTTTGAACATGGACTGCTTATTTAACTGCATATTAAATTAAATAATAATAATAACCTAGGTGTCCGGTTGTAACCATGGTTTTCCTCCGCCACAAGTGAGGCCTATCAATAAAATTGGAGTACCGTCCTCTTTCTAAAAAAATATTAAATAATAATAAAGGTTGTATAGATAAAGATGAAGATACTGGGTTGTAGAATTGATAACAACATTTCCGCAAAAATTGATAGGAAGTATGACAACAGAGGAGAGAACCAGGACAAACTGAAGGAGTATGCTGAGGAAATATTAGAATTTGTTACTTATGGTTTTAAAGGATTGGCTTTTAGTGAAATTGTTTCAAAAGATTCTCATCCATTTCTTATCTCCATTGTCAGACTATCAGACAGAATAACGCCATCAATAAATAACAGTATTTCTACAATTATTTTATCCAAAGAAAGCAAGGATGTGTATGAGCTGCAAATGTAAGAATACCGATTGTAATAATTTTGCCAGAACTAACTACAAAATACTTCATCTCACTGTATTAATTTAATAAATCCATATTTCATGAAATTCATTATTTAATAAGAAATCCATCATTAAAAGGGAAAAAGTGTGGAAAATGTTACCTTAGAAGTCAGGCAGTATTTGGTTCTCTCATTTCCAGGAAAACTATCAGAAACCAAGAACTTTCCGTCTCCCAGAATCCTAACCCCCTCTTCAGCACAGTAAGAAACCAGGTCCCCAGACCTCACAACCTTCATCAAATCCAAATATTCATACCAATTGCCTTCATAAACCAATCATTAAAACATGTATATAAGCATGATTCTAATACCTCAGTTACTGAATCTTTAGCTGGTTTTGCGATTTCTTTTACGAGACACTCAGCAATTGGGGCTTTATGCTCTTTGAGGATAGCAGCAGCCTTGTGAAGAAGTTCTGCTCTCCTCCAAAGAGGAGTCTTGGCCCATGATTTCTGAGCACTTTTTGCCGTTTCCATGACCATATTTACCTCTTCTTGTGTACAAGCTATTGCGATAAAATAAGAGTAGTCATGAGAAGATAAGTCCCTGATGTAAATCAACTAACTTTGAAAAGATCATAAGTTTTGCTGGGAGTTGTGACTGGTTTTGAGGATCCAAGTTAACAATTTTGCTATAATTCTGCTTGAAGTTTTAACTTGTTACACTTTTCTTTCCACCATTCTTTGACTAACCAAAGGAAGTGTAGTTGAAATGTGTACATTTATGTCATAATTCACAGAAGATGCTCAAGCTTATTGGCATTCTCAATCCTAAAACCACAACGAATTGATATCACCCACTTTTAATTACCTAGTACATGGTTTTTGCACCATTGAACTTCTATTTCTCAAACTCTTGCATGATCAATAGTTACAAAGATAACATCAGACATTATGGGTCACCTAAAACTTGTGTAACTTAGATTCCTTTAGAACACCCCAAAACTTAACAAACAGATTCTCAGTTCGAGCAAAGAAAACATGAACCAAAAACTTTTTCCTAGTCCAAAACAAAGCAAGATGGTCACCTTGAACCTTGTACTGCATCTTTCTCGTAGTTGGGTTGACGATAACAACACTTTTCCCTGAAGATGATCTCTTCCACTCTCCTTCTGCGTAATACTTGTACACATCTCCGTCCAAAATCTCTGAGAACACTCCAGTCCCAGCCATACTTATCAAAAACTCAATAAAGAGAAACAAACTCAAGAAAAGAAACAACTTCAAATGAAGCCCTCTTCCACTGATCCCTTGAAAGTGTGTGTGTGTGTGTGTGAGGAGTTTCTGGTGTAGTTTGGTTTTGATGTTCTCTGGTAATCATACATATAAGGAGAAGGTAAGCCACACCTTGCTCCATCCTTCAATGACATGGGACAAAATGGGTTGGTAATATTGGTAATTAGGTGGTTCAAAGCTTGCCAAATCAGCGACTCAATTACTTTCTTTTTTCTTTTTATTTATTTATTTTTCGTTCATCATGGATGTTTTTTTTTCAAACGATTGCATGCCAACAAAATCAGCTACCCTCGTTTTCTTCACGAGTTCTTATATGTATGTGAAGCTGTATCTAACTTTTCATTTTTCATATTTCATATTTTTTACATAAAAAAAAAATGAGAGAGAGAGGATATATAGTTTTTATAAGAAAAATGTGATTCTTACCACTCATTCTTACCATACTGCTGAAATTTTTTATTTTTTATTACTTAATGATTAAGAAAAAATATGTTTTAATAATATTATATTTTTAATTTTTTTTAAAAATATTTAAAGTGTTAAAAAATACATGTAAGAAAAAGTAAAAAAAAAAACACAATTATAACTAACAGTAGGGAGCGGTGGCTAGAGCCACCCTTTTTATAATGTTATTACGTGGAAATCCCTATGCAATTTGAGAGTTTCTTGTTTTTTCTTTTTTCTTTTTGGCTTTAGATCACTCTTATAAATGCTTCTTTATTTTGCAGTTTTAAGTAAAATAACTAATAATATGTCGAAATAAAGCTTCCATTGAATTATGTAAAATAAATGTAAAATACATATGGGCTAAAGTGTTTCAATTCTCTACATTTAACAAGCACTATTCATCTTTGTAAATATTTTTTATTATTTATTTCTTTTTCCTAATCTTTCTTTATATTTCACATTTACATTTTTATTATAAAACATGAAAAAGACACAATATTATTAGAATATTTTATTTTAATAAAAAGAAAAATACTTATGTAAATTTTCACAACATGCATGATAAAAGGATATATATATATAGAGAGAGAGAGAGAGAGAGAGAGAGAGAGAGAGTTTACAAAAAATAGGATGAATGATTTTTTTTCATGTTTATTTTCTTTTTAACTTTTTATTGGCCGGCTATTGATGTGATTTTGACAATAGAGAGAGAGAACATTCACATTAATATACGAAAAATATTGAAAGATTTCATAATATTACAAATTTAACCGTAGTTAAAAAAATATTTAAAATGAATAAAGAAAGAAGAATAAATTGATATATGGTATATATATTGATAAAGTTGTTTGATAAAATAGAAAAAAGTACTAGATTTTGTTCTTATTAAGTAGTCATGTTAAATTATATATAGCTAATGCTAGTCAACCTTAGCCCACGTACGGCCTTTTTCTTAGTTAATTGTTTACAGAAAGTACGTAGCTCATGAGATCACAGGCTGATATATATATGTATATATATATGTATGTATATGTACCAAATTTTAATATATAGTCTATGTTTTTTGTGATAAAGCCGAGCATTTAAGTATTTATTATAAAGATGAGAGCGTAATATATATCATAATTCGTTAAAATGATATAAGATAAGAATATTGAGGGGGCGAGTAAGGATTGTTTGAATTAAGGGTTCTTGCATCAGAAAAAAGATCAAGTCAAGAGAGAGTGAGATAATGAGATTTTTGTAAAGAGATCGTGAGATGATCACATGAGCAGCTTGCACAAAAACTTGCCAAATTACTTTGTGTCGTCTTTGAGATTTATGTAAATCAAGTAGTTTCCACGAAATGTAAATTAGAACCTGATGAATTGATCATTTTGCATGACTCGATCGGATTCTGATCAACAGTAGGATACGTGTGCAAACGGGGATACGCATGACAAATACCAGCCAGCTACATGATCATCATGAGTCATCAACATGAAAGTTCAAGAACATGATCGAACACAATGATCAGTAATTATATATATTCAGAAACAAGATCAGTTCAAACTATAAATATCAATGCCAACAAAAGGAAAAAAGAAAGATTCATGATTAACATGGAGATCATTAATCATGTGGAATGACTGAAACAACTGATGAAGCTATACACGGCCTGCAATGATCGCAACAAAAAGAAAGAACCTGAGTAGTAGAAAGCTGTGCCATGCCTCTCCTCCTCTCTTCTCCTTGGTGATGATCCTCTTTCACATCAGGGAGATTTATTTGATAAAATATACAGAAAGTTCTCCTTGATTTCATCGACTCTAGCGATAGTATCACTGTCGTACGTTATTGCAGTTAACTCCACAAAAGTAAGTTGGATCCAACGTGGCTAATCATGGGGGGACCTTACAGAAGATTTGAAAACCAAAACTAATTCCCTCATTTACAAGTCAAGTCGATGTTGGCTTATCAATTTTATATAAGATATCATGAATTAATTATTATTAGTTTATAAGTTTTTATCTTATATATATATATATACATATATATATATACATATATATATATATATACACTTAATTCTTCAGATCATGATCGTAGTCTAGCTAGCTGCTCTCATGCATGCATGCATATGATCCACTTGGCAGTTGCACCAGACCATTTGCCATGCTATGGATCAGCCAAGAATGCATCAAATATACAATATTGTCGATGGCTGATTGCTCAGCCATCACCACTGCTTAGGACAATGTTGGCTGGAATGCACGTATGTACGTGGACCTAAGTGCCATTTTCTGCACGCAGAGAAACACACATGTAGCATGCATGTCCTGAGAGAGAGAGAGAGAGAGAGCAGTAGTTATTCCTGGTTAAATGAACTAAAAGAGAGATATTGTTGTACGCGTAGGTCTATATTTTAATTTGTTTTTCTTCAAATATGATATCGATCGATGCGAGCTGCTTATTGAGACTCGGACTATTACAGCTTGAATTCCTGCATTGAAATTGTCCACAATTCACATAAAATTCGATGTGGATATTAACAAAACCAAACCCCAACAAAAATATGAATGCAACTCATGTATATGTAATAATGATAGGCCATATCTGTTTGTCCTTTTATCTTAAAACCAACAGTCCAAGAAATTAACGTTAGAGAAATGCTAAACGTCCCAAATTTAGAATGTAAAAAGTGTTCCGAACGAGTTTTTTTTTTTTTTTAATTAAAGAAGTATTTTTTAATGAAGTTGTAAATTTTTTATTTATTTTTAAAGATTTATGATGATTAAAAAAATATATAAAAATAAAATAAAATAAAATATGATCTTCGGAAAGTGCATTCCAAAGTTTTTTTCGAAAAGTGTAGTACTACTAATGTTATCCTTGTATTGTTGATTGCATGCAGAGTACTATCAGCTATACTACCATACCGTGTGTGTATATAGATATATATATCACTTCTCATAAAAAGCTGTGCCTCAATAGTCCCCCTCCCGCTATTGAAAATTCCAAAAGAAAGTTATTAATTCTATCTATTTATCCCTCCAATGGTGTAAACGATCTGTAAAATCACCGTGAAACTTTTGGGTGGTGATCCTTTATATTTATAATAGTAAATATAATAGTGTTTTTATATATACGTTGGTAATTCCGAATCAAACTCTACTATTTTATTTACATCCGTTTTTCTATAATTAAGAGATTTTATCTTGATCTTCTTTGAAATAATTCTTTCCATCTTTATCTTTATCTTGAGCTTGGTCTTAATCTTGATCTGTAATCGTAATACTCCCTGCAAGCCTAGCGTTTGAGAGTCTCGAACGCGAAGCTTGGAACGAAGGAATATGAATGCAAGGCGACCAAAGCTCTTGGTAAATATGTTAGCAAGCTAGAGATTGGTAGGGACATATTGAAGTCGAAGTTCTCCGGAGGCCACCAATTCACGCACAAAATGATAATCGAGTTCGATATGCTTCGAGAGACTGTGAGAGACTAGATTTGCAGCAAGAAATATAGAGCTCTGATTATCACAAAGTAGAATCAGAGAAGAGGAAGATGTCACATTGAGATCACGAAGAAGATGACCAAGCCACTTGACTTCGGCAGCGGTGCTGGCGAGTGCCCGATATTCTGATTCACAGCTTGAACGAGACACCGTCGGTTGTTTCTTGGAACAGGTTATCACCAAGATAAATAGCATAGCCAGAGATTGACTGTTGTATATCAGGACAACCGGCCCAATCAGCATCCGAGTAAGCGTGAATATCACAGGAAGAAGATGGAGTGAAAGAGAGACCATACCGCAAAGTTCCCTTGATGTAGCGTAGGATCCGTTTAATAGCCTAAAAGTGACAAAGGGAAGGCTTGTGCATATATTGACTCACGGTAGAGACAGCATGAGCAAGGTCCAGCCGGGTGATAGTGAGATATTGAAGAGCACCGACAAGTGACCGGTAGAGTAAGGGATCATCAAAGTCAAAACCATCAGTGGACAGGTGATGTGCAACGACCATGGGAGTGCTCACGGGCTTACTATCAACCAGTTTGGCACGCTGCAAAATTTCATGAGCATATTTAGCCTGACTGAGAAAAAGACCAGAGGAAGTCCGATGTGCTTCAAGGCCCAAAAAATAGCTTAATGAGCCCATGTCCTTGGTGGCAAATTCCTTGGATAGTTTGTCAATAAAAGCATTAAGAAGAATTGAATTGTTGCTAGTCACTACAATATCATCAACGTATAATAGTAGATAGATTAGAAGGCCGAGTATAACGCTCTCGACAAGATGAGGCATATGACCTTCACCACGACAGATCTGACAACGGATGGGGCGATTTCGATCTCGATTATTTCGACCACCACGCCCACGTCCTCCACGAGAGGAACGACCCTCTCCATGACCACCCGCATGTGAACCGGATTTGAAGCTATGAGATGCAATGAAAGCAGTAGTAGTGGAGCCCGTAGGGGGAGTTGACTCCAAGGAACGAACAAAAATTTCATAGCTTTCGACTTTGGGCACAACATCATCAAAGATGGGGAGGGGGGGGGAGGGAGGGGATAGAGACAATTGAGTGGTAGAAAAAATAAAGGAGGAACCAAGACCACGTAAATACCAGTGGAGTTTGTCAAGATCATCAACCGGACGTCCCATTGCTGTGAGTTGATCACAGATTGCCTTGAAATCCCGGGAGAACTCAGGAACGCTTTTATCGTTCTTTTTCATGGTCTGAAGGTCATCTTTGAGTCGAAGCTCTCAAGACTTCGATTGATGGCTGAAGGTATTTTCCGGCCGAGACCAAACAGCCCAAGACGTGGGTAAGCCAACGACAGCGGACATGGCTTCCGCTATTAAGGTGGAGAGTAGCAAACTGAGCACAAGCTAATCTATTTATTTCCATTTTGCCAACTTGGGATTTGCAGAAACAGAGTCACCAGAAACGATGGTGGCAGATGGCTCAGTAAGAGAACCATCAATATAGCCAAGAGGATTCTGGCATTACAGCAGCAGCAAGACTTGGTTGCGCCAAAGAATGTAGTTTGAAGAAGATAATTTGATGGTGAGAAGATGGACCATGGTGGTGAAAGGCAGAGTGGGGTTGACGGAGGCCATGGGATCGATGAGGATGTTAATCCAAAAACCTGCTCTCTGATACCATGTAAACTTTCTGTAAAACCACCATGAAACTTTTGGGTGGTGATCTTTTGTATTTATAATTGTGTTTTCATATACACGCTGCTAAGTCCGAATCAAACTCTAATATTTTATTTACATTTGTTTCCTATAATTAAGGGATTTTATCTTGATCTTCTTTGGAGTAATTCTTTCCATCTTTATCATTATCTTGAACTTGGTCTTGATCTTGATTTATAACCGTAATAAATAGTACTAGTGATAACGTCTAAAAATAGCGTAAAAATATCTATTTCTAGCTCTGCTAAGGTTATTTTGGGCATTGATGTTGTGTGGAGCTCCTGTCGGTGGTCCGGTGTGATTGTATGATATTCGTTCGTAAGTCCATGACAGTGAACAATAAATAAATACAAAAAAAAAATAGAGGAAGACACACAGATTTACATGGTTCGACACTGGGCTTACGTCCATAGGGACTCAGGGAGGGAAGATTTCACTATAATATACTTGTTTACAATATCTCATGGTCTCTCATCCTCATAGTACAATGGAGATCTAAGTTCTATCTTCTGGTTTTCCTCATCCCGTTGAAGTCTATGTGGTGAGGTTGAAGAATGTGAAGTCCCTAAGAAGCCTGGTCCAAAAGTTTCTGAAGTCGTTTGTGTTCGTGGCTTTTTATCTCCTGTCTCATTTGCTTTATTTCACTTCATTTTATTTTATATCACATCACTCATTTTCTTGCCTGACAGTTTGCTCTCTCTCATCCCTTTGTCCCTTCCTTCCCTCTCTTTTTCTTCTCTCATAATGAGTTCTCCCTTTAGACTAAGCATAGGAAACACCATAAACTGTTATATTTTATCTGTTACAATGAGGATAGAATAACTGATAAAAAAAAGTACGAGGAAAAATCAATTTGCACCGACTTCATTAGAATATTTAAAAAAAAATGCAAATTTAAAAAGAAAAAGAAAAGAAAATGCTCATAATTCTCAACATTTATGAAAACCAAAAGAAGAAAAATCATGTCTCACAAGCACCTTGCATGGTATTTGCTTTTTCCCCAGAAGATGTTGAAGTAAGTAATTATTAAGAAGTTTATTTGCTTAATTTTCTTTTATGGGTTATTTATTTTCTTTTTTGCTATTATTGAGTAAACCTGACCCTACCCATACAGAATGGCTGCTACTCCATGAAATTTTTGGGGGTATATTTGTTGGAACCTCCCTTATATATAGCTAGTACCTGCAATATTTATGGCATAAAATATTGATTTAAAGCCTCCACGTGATTAATTAAGAGTAGTGGACTCTGAAAATAATTACTCATTAACATAGCATGCATGCCTTGTAAAAAAGAAAAATCAAGGTTCAAATATTTTCTAAAAGACCATGCTTGCTAGTTGCTTGAGATCATGAAGCATGTGTCCTGCCTCAGCCTGCCTGCAACAAGGTAGGAGGATTGAATGAACTTTTTTTTTATTTTTCATTTCACATGGTCCAACCAAAAAGTCAGGCCCCAACCAAGATTGGAGTAGTAGTGGAGGAGTAGCTAAAACCTAAAAGGCATGGTCGTTGGTGGTGATAGTTTGATAGGTACGTACGTACAAGCAAGCAGCTAGTGCTTAAACAAAGCCATAGCTAGCAGCCACAAAGTAGTAGTTTCGCGTGGTTCACACTGGCATTAATTCACTTGCATGCATGCACGCACCAACCCCTCATATTTATATACATTTATCTATACTTTTATAGTTAGATGCCCCACCAGTCAATTCAAATTCATGTTCGTAAATCCTTGCTCGTATTTAAATGAACCATTAGTCAAGACCAAACCTCCTAGCTCCTTAATTGGGCAGTCAATCTTTCCAATTACTGTTTAGAAAAAGAATCTTTCAAAGTTTCGAATGCATTTGAGACTCCAAAAATGAAAGTACTTAATTATATTGTGTTTATCTCTCAATGCATTTGAGAATCCAAATCGATCAGATAAATTAGAGAGAGTCTCAATGTTAGTATTTTGCACAATTTAAAACAAAACTATTCTAAACTTTTGTCATGCCTCCAAGCAGATAAAATACTTTCAAGAGACGAACTGTCTTTCAAGGATTGAGATATTCGAAAAACATTTCATTTTGAAATGAGAAATGATATTTACAGTCATGGAGTGCATAAGCATCACACAATCCCTTTGAAGAAAGTGAGTAAATACGAGACCCACATGAAAATGATAGCACAACGCTTGCATTCTCCACAACTATATGTAGCATTAGTCAGATTGGGGAATGGGATCTCCCAGTTCCAACACAACTCCCCAATTCCGTACAAAATAAGCGTGGCCCTAGCATTCTCAAAAGCTAGTACGTATCTTTTACCTGATCAATCTAGAAAACGTGACCTTTCAAGGCTTTCCTAATTTCTTAGGCCCTTACTCAGATCTAAAAATTTTGCTCTAAAGAAAAAGGAGTTTAAAATGTGAACAAGCCAACCAACTCTGAAATAACGAGTATATCGTCTACCAGTTATACATAGATAGCTCTGAAAATTGACAAAGACAAGTAACTTCAGAAACTCCTCAAAAGTTGGGACATACAACTGCAAAACTGAAAATTGAATATCTTGCCTTTCATAATATCAAGTGTCTGTCACCATGAAGAATGAAAATGTTTGAGCTACATAAGGACCAATCTCTCGATGTAAAACAGAGCCTCTCTTTTCTAATATTTTTAATTTAATGGGACTTCACATACTCCTGGATAACATTGTAACCCTCTGTCTGCTCTCCAAAATCCTGCAAAACAGATGAACACAGTTTGAGGGGAAAAGAACATGTCTCTGCGTTTTACCTATACTAACACAAAGGAACTGCATTGCTTTCCATGGTCAAAGTAGATCAGGTTATGTAATTCCCCCCCCCCAAAACAAACCAATCTTTTATTTCCCATAGAATATCAACTCAAATATCCACCAACCAAAAGGATCAGATCTGGAAAAAGACTAATGACATTCCATGGATGTGCCTTTACCTTAACTACAACGCAGGAGCAACCAATAACCTTTCTCGCTTTCCCTTCAGAATCAATTTTACACAACTGTATGCACAAATGAGACAGAAAATCAATATAAAAGTTGATCATTACTAAGCAATGGACAAATCAGCCCAACAATACATGTACTAAAGCAACAGAAGACAGTAAAACTATGGGTATAAAGTGAACGACTTCAAGACATCCATGTGTCTCAAGCATGTGACCAGAATCCTTTGGATTAATAATTTCCACAATGAATAAGTACACAGTGAATGGCAGATTACCAATTTCATGTTAAAAAAAAGTATATCTGCAAAAATAAAATACATTTACTAAAGAGCACAGCAGAAATCAAAGTGGGATTTGAAATTCAATACACCTTTATCATATTCATTCACCTCAATCATACTTCTCTCACCAATGTGAGAGCAGGGCATCACGATCTCCCTCACTCAAATCTCTACCGTCCTCAACAGGGTAAACTTCACATTGAGTTCTCTAGTAACATGCGGTATTACTAACCCAACTATGATACCATGTGTAACGATCTAAGGAAAGTTCAAGCCACATCTGAACTTATACTCCAAACGAATTAGTCAATGTTACAATTAGAGTTCCTTGAAATCATATTAAAGCCCAATTCGATCTAGTAAGTAACTGATGGGGGGACTTGACCGTCAATACACCTTTATCATATCCATTCACCTCAATCATACTTCTCTCACCTAAGTGAGGCTTAGTGAACAGGGTATCACAACCAATTAGGAAAAAAGCGGGATAAAATTCACTGCCTATTTATTTGGAAGTGCTCAAATCACTCATTTATTTCTCAATTTTAACAAATAACTAATATACTGAGAGATCAAAATCCCATGTCCAGCAACTTTTTACTATCTATACACGACGATTTTTGTTTTGACAAGTCTATACATGATGAAAAATAAATGACGTTTATAATAATAATTGCTAACAAATCATTCAAATCAGTATAAAATAACTAGCAAATGGAAAAACTAAATATCACTTACACCAGCCCACTCGCCAAGAGTTTTAGCACTAGGCACTGTCATTAATTTGACACTGTGATCGGCACAAAGAGCCTTCACCAGTTTAACATAATCTGGCTGGTCGCAATCCTCAGCTAGTACACAGAGCTGAGCAGTATGCTTTTCAATCACCTTGGCACCTTCATGCAGCCCTCGTGCAAGCCCACCATGAGCGAGTGACTTCCTCAGCACAAGCTGCAAGGCAGTCGTGATATCCATGGTTTCACCCAAAGGTGCGGGTGTAGTCTCGGTTGCAACAGAACCTTCTTCTCTGTGTCATCCCAAAACGGAAAATGGTGATACATAAATCCAACAATGCACACACAAATAGGAAAAACACTTTTAGAATCAAACATTACTGTCTAAAGAGAGCACAACAAAAAAAAGTAACTGCTAGAAAACCACATATTGCAGAATAAAAGTTTTTACCAGGTTCTTAAGAGGCTGAGAACTTCAATCCAACTCCTCAAGTACCCAGTAATTATGGTAAAGAATTGTTAAAAATTGTGAAGCTCACAAAGGTTTACTTTGTAAAACTGAAGCTATGTGTCCACTTCAATGAAGATTGAAAGAAACTAATATTTTCTTTTTTACAAGTAACTAATATCATTACTATAACATTCATTTCTACACCCCATGAGTTAGACTAGTTGAGATTTTATGTCTCCAGCTATAACAAACTCTTATTGCAACAAGGAGTTAACCTAATCTCCAAAAAGTCCATGAAAACCCATGACGTGAGCTGACTAAAAGTAGCTCAAAATCACCTGGAAATATTTCCAGCATCACTACAATCAGAATTAGACTACATAATAAACATATGCAGCATCTAAATAGTTCCACTGTTAATGATTCTAAAGGAACAGGACACTAAAGCCACGTGCTATATCGTCAATCAAGCTAGCCATGAATAAAATTGGAGTAATCACTAATGCAAATTTTTTTTTTTTAATGAGTGAAAAGAAACTTTTATTGACAAGTAAATAGGAATAGCCCAAGTATACAAGAAGTATACAATATTATACATGGTTTAAATTATTTGAATTTCTAAACCAATATACATGGTTTAAATTGTATTAAAATGAATAACAAAAGCAAACAGCAGTCAAGTTTTTTTTTTTTTTTTTGTAACAAAAAAATTAAGAGCACAGCACAGAAGTGGAACAAAAAATATTCTCATACCCCGACATTTCTGGTTGATGGTCAGACAAGATGTCGCTTTCCTGGTGCCAAAAAAGAAAAACAAATTTTCAACTAGAATAGCAACTCATAAAGTAAGGTGCAAATTAATTCGAAACAATCCTGAGATATTGACATTGAATACCAACTAAGAATTACAAGCTTAACAGATTTCTGAACACACCTTTATACCAAGGGTTTCTAAAGAAAAAACAGAACCGCAAGCTCTAATTCTCAGAGAATATAAGCATTCGATTAAAGAAACGGTCAGACAACGTCAAAATATAAATTAAACCTACTAGATGGGATTCATGGCACAAAACCAGTGAAACTGTATCAAAAAGAACATACAACTCATGATGACAATTTTATAACTATAAGACACCCACTAATCATTTCCACCCTCTTCCTTGCCTACATGCCTTGGGTTTCATTCTATACTGCACGTTATTGTTTGTAGTTCTGAACGACTTCTCCCACTCTTCGGATAAGAATTTGTCCTTTCTACTCCCAGAAACAACCATAAGGAATTCCAATCCTAACCAAACAGAACCAAAGGATTTGCTTCAAGCTCCAATCTTCTGTGCTGCCCTTTCAGTAGAACTATGTCTAGAACATCAAAGGAAGTGCAATTGACAAAGCCATTGTATCTCACATCAAGGTATAATTGTTCACTTATCATTCCGAAACTTAAAAATAGACAACCAATCTGTTTGAAAACAAAATCCTAATGTTGGTCACGTGCCATTTTGGTTTCTCACAGAACCCAGATAAGGAGTAAGGTCAGAGCTCCCAAAAAAAAATATTTTCGACGTTTCTTATAGTTTACTCCGATGGTTCTCGGCAACCAAACAGAGCATCCAGCTGACGAACCCATAACTAAAAAGGAATCCAATAGAGTAACTAACTGAACAGAAACAATGGATTTGAAAACAAGGAGCTGACCTTGAAGAGAGTGTTATACAGATCTGCACTGATATGTACTCGCGGAGGAAGGAGGGAACGATTGCGCCGCGGTTTATTAAAGGTCAAGGATGAACATATATGAAAGTCGAAGCCCTAACGCCTTAGCAAATTCTAATTTACTATAATGCCCTTCTCATTTTCACCAAATTTTCTATCTAAAATATATTTAGTGCCATAAATACACTGAACAAAATTAACAAATTGGGAAGGTTTATGGATTGAGAGTGCTGGAGCCATAAATGATTACATGAAATTAATATCATAAATTAATAAACTATGATTTTATATAATTTATTAGAGCTTTTTTATATTAAAAATAATTTTATAATTTGACAAATTATATCAAATCACATCAATTTATAAAATTATTTTCTGACTAAAATATTTTCTTTAAGGTTTTAATTATTGAGGAGGGGAAGACATAAAAAAAATTTAAGAAACACAAATTTTGTAGAAGAAGGTTTACGTATTAATATGGTTTAATGTGATCTAATAAATTATAAAGCTCTTTAGATTGTAAAATAAATAACACGCATTATATTAAGTTATGCCAACACGTAAACTCATTTGTATAAAATTTATGTATAGACCTAAATATGATTATTGGTATGATATATTTCTTAATAATTGATATTAAATATTAATAAAATAAAATTGATAGTTTAAAATGATCCATTTCTGCTTATATGAATCCCTTAAATATTCAGTTTACAATTTAGATAACGAGAAATGGTTTCAACAGTTAGGATGTGTAAATTTTGTGTGTTTTTTTAAAAAATTATTAA
The DNA here is from genome assembly GCF_001411555.2 of Juglans regia. NCBI lineage: Eukaryota > Viridiplantae > Streptophyta > Magnoliopsida > Fagales > Juglandaceae > Juglans > Juglans regia. The sequence continues at coordinate 36,676,229 of NC_049906.1, forward strand.
ATTTTAAATCTATATAAAAAGAAATTTATTTTTTAATAATAGATCTCACTAATTAAAAAAATGTACAAAATTTACGCATCAAAACATAATATTTAGCATTACTCTTAAGAGTTATTCTACTAGGGAAAAAAATAAAAATAAAGCAGATGTATAATATAGGAACCATGAATATAATTTGAAAATTACTAATTTTTAAAAAAATGAATAATTATCAAATTTACATAAAAAGTTAATTTTTTAATAATAATCTCACTCGCTTTTAATATATATGCACAGTTGTTACATAATTTAACATTGTATATTTCTCATAAAAGCTCTCGTTTATTTTTACAATCATTATTATCTCATTTCTTTTAATAATTACAAATTTTTTTAATTTTTTTAAAAAATAAAATAAAAATATTATTAAAAAAATAAAAATAATATTAAAAGAATATATTTTAATAATATTTTAAATAAAAAATTAATTTTTATTTTATTTGTAAAAAGAAACGAAATCTCTCTTGTTATAAAACTTTTTAGTAACTACACTTTTTGGCCGGTCGTCGTTTCGCTCAGAGTCCATATTTTATAAACAAAGCAGCTGCTATAAACTTGTAGCAGATACGTTTCGTCTTCAGAATCTGCGACCCTGGCCATCATACACCTGAAAATCCCCAAATTCCCAAGTTCTTCAATTCACCAAACCCTAGCTCCCAATTCCCTCTAAATAAAAATGACTCTCCAAATCTTCGTCCAATCCCCTGAGCCACAAATTCCCTCCCAGACCCTTACCCTAACTCCATCTTCAACACAAACCCTCCACCATCTCAAGCTCTCTCTCCTTCCCAAACCCATAACCGAATCCTTTTCCTCCTCATTCTACTTCACCCTCAATGGCAAGCCCCTCCCTGACTCCACCCTGCTCGAAAGTCCCCAAATTGCCCCTCTTTCGACTCTGGTTTTACGCTACAGACTTTCCGGCGGTGGCGGCGATGGTGGTGCCACCGGGGCCGAGTCCCGCGATTGCTATCTCAACATGTACGCGGAGCGAAAGCCCGATAAGGTCGACCCCAACGAGCAGAAGCTATCTAAGTGGACAAATTGCGCGCTCTCTAACGAGCCATTGAGGGAACCCTGCGTAATCGATCGGCTCGGTAATGTTTTCAACAAGGAAGCGCTTGTGGAGGCGCTTCTGGGCAAGAAATTGCCCAAGGAATTCGGGTATATCAGGGGCTTGAAGGACATGATTACAGTTAGGTTTTCGAGGGTTCCAGGGGCGGCAGAATCAGATGAAAACGCGGGCGGCAGGACGCTGTTTCAGTGCCCAATTACCGGGCTCGAGATTAACGGAAAGTATAGGTTTTTGGCTTTGAGGAATTGTGGGCATGTTTTGAGTGCGAAGGCCTTGAAGGAAGTGAAGTCCTCGGCATGCCTTGTATGTCACGAGGAGTTTCAGGAATCGGATAAGATTGTGATAAATGGGAGCGAGGAGGAGGTGGCGGTGTTGAGGGAGAGGATGATGGAGGAGAAGGCGAAGGTGAGGGAGAAGAAAGTGAAGAAGAATGGGGAGGAAGGTGTGGGATTGGAGATGTCACGTTTGAGTGGTAGGAAGCATGGGATCGATGTGAAGGCGGTGGAGACGGTGGCTTCCGGTAAATTGGATGCAAATGGGAAGTCTGCCAATGGTGGGGTGGTTAAAGAATCACTGAAGCGATTCAAGGCAGGGGATATGGCCCCGGCGAATGCTACCAAAGAAGTGTATGCTTCGATATTTACATCGTCTAAGAAGTCAAATTTTAAGGAAACATATTCTTGCAGATCTCTGCCGCTTGGTAGGAACTGATGCTTGGTGGTATGGAGTATAACGATGTCTTCTCTTTTGAGCTATCTTTGGTTTTAGTTTTCAGTTCTTGTTGTAATTGGACTTGCTCATTTATAGAAAACATTGATTTCTTGAGGTTGCTCTTTGCATCCTTGTTGTCATGTCATGTGTTTGTTGGCTTTGTGATAAATCATATGTACTTTTGTTTTCTTGAGTAATTGGTAGCCACTCTGGTCTGAAATTATTTTCACATATTGCTGAAAGAAGTTACTCAAAATTGGGATACAAACCAAAGAATACTGGGTTTATTGACATGTTTGACAAAGTAAGGGGCGTTTGTTTGTATATATTGACAAGTGAGTGGTGTATAGGTTCCAGATTGAAATGTTATTATTCTTGGAAAAAAAATCATGATTTCTAAAACTAGATATCAAGCCGACACCAAGGGATGAGACATTCTAGTCTTGACAGCATTTTTTAAAGGAAAACCTTCAAATCGGTCGGGTGTATATTTTGCTTTTACACCCACCAATGAAAACCCAACACGTAGTATATTCAAGGTAATTACAGTGGGTCGGCCTTGGGTTTGCTCTCCAATGGTCATCAATTCAAGTCCCCTTAGGCCACTGGAGGTTTACTTGGTCGTTAACTTCAAGGCCCCTGAGAGATAGCTCAGTTGGTTTGGCATTGGGTTTGCTCCCCAATGGCCACCAATTCGAGTCCCATTAGGGTCACTGGAGGTTTATCTGGTCATTAACTCCAGAGCCCCGTGGGATTAATCGAGGTGCACGCAAGCTGGCCCGAACACTCTCGATTATTAAAAAAAAAATTATGGTGGGTCAGCATATGAAGTAACCCTCTCCCTTTTCCCTTCCCCTCTCTCTCTTTCCTCCTTTCCAAAATCCGTCTTCTCCCTCTGAAGCCCTTCTTCTCCCCTGAAGTGATTTATGTCTTCTCTCTCGAAGCTCTTCTTCTCCCTTAAAGCTATTTTCGTCTCAGCATCTCTCCGATTCGAAGGCCTTCTTCTCCCCCGAAGCCATTTTCTCTCTGATTCGAAGCATTTTTCTCTCTAATTTGAAATCCTTTTCTCTAATTCAAAGACCTATTAAACTCATCTTCATTATTGCAGGCAATAGCAGAAGCCCACCCTTAGCGTGACCAACATACCCTATTGCCCATCACTTGTCCTTGCATAGTTGTCCAACCCCGAAACATACTTTCATTCTTAACATAAAACTTTCTATACCATGAGCATGCCAATCTATATATTAGACTAACGCCAAAAGTTCAAGCTCTGTGTAAGAATTATTCTATTTGCCAAAAACCAGTATGTGTATAAGACAAGCAATGAAAGGGGGCCAAAATATCAATTCCGACAGTATATTGATGAGCAGGAGAGCAGGTCACGAGGTGGGGGGAAGAGAAAGATGGAGAGAGAAAGAGAGCGACGGAGGATGGGGGAAGAGCATAACTATAAAAAATAATAATCACGTGTACGAGTCCATGTTGTAATTTGCTACATCTCCTACGTGGTAGCTTGTGATTTGCTGGTGTAAATTGAAGCAAATCACGAGACCAGCCTCAACTTGCTCTCTTTTTTAAAAGGACAGAGAGCTTTCAAATTTTAAACCCTACCTAGTTTTCAGAACTCATTTATGCAGTCTTGACATCTGAAATTAAATTAATTTGAACCACACAATTAGTAACAGTTGCAAAAAGGTAAGCTATGAAAAATGTCTGTGGAAGCTCAGCAGCATGAAGTTGGAAGAGAGCTTTCATTATGATTTGGACCGTTTGGTGTTGCTCTTGTATATATATCCCTAAAATTTGCAGCATTCGCATGGATTATGCCTATTTCTACCGATAAAAAATTTGCTTAATCATCAAAGAAAAAGAGAGCTTTCGTTGAGTAAAAGTTTGGAACAATCAGCGAAAAAGAAGAGAAGTGCTTTCATTGAGAGTCGAACTCAAGACCTCCCGCTTACTAAACGGGTGCTCTAACCAACTGAGCTATGAAAGCGCTGTCTGCTTCGTCTTTGAACTGTTTAATAATGAATGACAAAAAAGGAAATATCTTATAGGACCCATACTTAATTCTGGGCCCAATACAGTGGGGTCCTTAAAATTAGAAGGGCCTAGGTCCTTCGAGAGGATATGCAGGGAACTGGTGCAGAAGACCCTTAAATTTTCTAGCTTTTTGACCCATTATTTACTACAATCTCATCTACCTTGGCAGGTGAAATGTTCTTAAATGTTCTTTACAGGTGAAATCTTTCTAGAAAACCTGTTATATGCTTAACGATGGTTATTTGTAGTAAAAAAATGGAATGTAAAACAACAATTTTAGTGTTAGTATATGAGTAGTGCAGCGGACCTGTTACCTTAGTTTCAAAATTGGCCGGTACCGATCCGGTTTCCGTTCTATATTTTTTAGGATCGGATCGATTCGTTTTATTATATATTTTAAATTAGTTTTTTTAATATTATATATAATTTTTTTTATATTATATATAAGATAATATTATTATAATTTATAACATAAAATTTTAATCTTAAATATGAAAATTTATTTGACCATATGCTTTAAACATAAAATATATATATTAATAACATTTTATGACCTAATAAATTTTCAATATATTCTTTTTGATAAGTACATAGTAAATTAGTAATACTAATACACAGTAATATATAATGTATATTAATTATAATTTATATTTTATGACCTAATACTAATAGTCTAATGCTATATTACTATTAGTAATATACTTTAAGTCTATATATAAATTACTATTAAATCACTATACTAAATAATTATATATGAAATAATGATATAGTAATACTGATACTACTAATACTATCACTATCAATTATATAGTTATAAGAAATTAAAATCACTATAACAAATACTAATATATTGTTATTCTAATCATTATAACTAATATTAATATATATATATATATACTAATATTATTATTAAAACGGAAAAATCAGACCGAACTAGTAAAATCGGAGGTACCGATTTAAGAGGATAACTGATACGTAATTAGTTTTCAAAAATGCAAAATCGGTACATACCGGTTCGGTCTCAAGTTTTGTTCAAAACCTGACCAAACCGGATCGGTTTCATCCCTTACTAGTGCTACATATATTTACACTTCTACGATAAATTTTATCCATTTTCTCATTTTTAATTTGAATTTTGAATTTTAAATTTCATAATATCTAATCTATAAATAGTTGTCACGTCGTCGTCAATACGTATTTATTATATGAGTAAAAATGGTAAGTATAAATAGCATTTTTTTCTTTCTACAAATTGATTTGAATTTTGTTTTTGTGGAAAAAAAAAATATTGGGGTTTCTCTATACTTCTATGAAGTTTCGCCTCTCAAAAAATATTATGGCACAGTCAGCATGCTTGGTTTCGATTACTAGTTCATCCCCATTGTAGGTTATCATATTGCAAAACTCAACTGCCATAGCTTTTCAAATTTTTTGTTCTCTCTCTGAGCTTTGAGCTTCTGAGCTCTCTGGCTTGACCTTCGTCATTTTTTACTTCTTCAGCTAGTATCATGGACATGGATTCTCTTATACAACAAACAGAAGCACTCTCATGGGAAGATCTAAATCTCAACCTAGCAGAAGATCCTGCAAAAGAAACAACTGAGTTGGCGTTAATAGGAAGGATTGTAGCAACAAGACCTCTCAACAAAATTTCATTGCATGCCACTTTCAAGGCAGCATGGAATTTTCTCAAAAAATTTCACATTGAAGATCTGGATGCAAACAAATTCCTTTTCACTTTTCAGTCAGCTAGAGACAAACAAAGAATTCTAGGTCAAGCTCCTTGGAATTTCGAAGGCCATCTTCTGATCCTCAAAGATTGGCCAGCTGGTTTAACCTGGCAAGAGATAAGCCTAAACTCTTCAGTCTTTCATATTCAAATTCATGATCTTACTCTTAATCATACTACTGTTGAAAATTCCATAAAGATTGGAAAAGCAATAGGAATATTACTGGACATTGATATTGATCCAAACTTTGGTATCACTTGTAAAAAGTTTGTTAGGATCAAAGTAGAACTAGATATCAATCATCCACTCAAACAAGGTTTCTGACTTGCTAGAAACAATAATATTGATACTTGGGTTTCCTTCAAATATGATAGGCTCTCTGATTTTTGCTATGCTTGTGGTAGATTGGGTCATTCTCAGATTTTCTGCAATTTTTTAAAAATTATCCCTGATCCATTATTATATGGTTTGTGGTTGAGAGCTGAATATCATGCTTCGGGAATTTTTATCCCTCCTCAGCAAGATCAAACTTCAATTCCTAGATCCACTCATCCACGAAATCTTCATGAAGAAGGGAACCTCATTGAGAATTTGAGTTCTACTGATGCTATAGAAAGACAAGGTACTATGGTATATCCATCTTCTGTGGTTTTTCAAGGACCGACTTTTGTTAATGTTAATAGCAAATCAGTTGCTATGGCTTTAGAACAAGATGTAGAGAACAACAAGTTAAATCATCTCTCAGATATTGGTAATATTGGAAAAGGTCTTTTAATCGATGACCAAGGAAAGCCCTCCAGGTTTTCATCCTCTGAAGCTCAAATGACAGATAAAGTTTTAATTGATGAATCACAGTCTCTACTGCATAATTATAAATTTAGAGATCAGAATATTAAAGAATCCATGCCAAAGTTAGAAGATATCACCTGGAAGGATACAATCGGAATGCATATAGATCACGGTGGCGCAAAAAATCCTGAGAAATCAACACTTGCAGGTCACGGCGGCACCAATTTCCTGAAGAATTCGACATTAGCTGGCGGTCATTCTCCCTCAAACTCACTGTTCACAATCCCTGTAGCCCATAAAGGAGTTTCATCTGCCAACCAACTCTCTTTTAATTCGGCAGTTAATGCATTCCCATCCACCATATTTACTTCAGTCAATCTGGTCCATACCAATCTGCCAGAACAACAAATTCACTATAGCAACATGATGCATTCGGTGATGTAAAGTCAAGCTTACCCTTCTACGTTGTCATCCGAGGAATGGTCGGATTTGAGAAGGCGGTTTCATGCTTCTACTATTAGCTTCAAAACTCATCAAGCTAAATGGGTCGAGCCTCTTATTTCGAGACAGTCAACTTCTACTACAAAGGGCTTCAAATCTAGTTAGCCTTTTATGGGTATTCATGATTCTCAAGCTACACGTGAAAACCCTATGCTTTCACCTATCTTCAGCTGCTCCATACCCGATGAAACTAAGATCTCAGATTCGGTTCATACTATTTCTGCAACTCAATCTTCACAATGTTGTGCTTCAAGTTCATTGAAAAGAATTATGGTTACAGCATCTGCAGAAGATCTGGATATTAAAAGCAAAATTCCAAAACTTATGAAAGATGCTATGGAGATTAATCTTAGCAAGGAAGAGAAAGATATGGCACACATGCTACTTTCTATGAAGTCAGAGGCTACTGGGAAAATTCAAAAGAAAAAAAATCCTATTAAGACAAAGCCGTACACTCGGGCTACATCAAAATTAGGTTCATCTGAAAAGAAAAAAGAAGCGGGGGCATCAAAGCCCTCATAGACTCAATGAAGACACTTGTTTGGAATTGCAGGGACTAGTTCGACCCAAAGCAATTAGAAGTCTTAGGACTAATATAAGAAAATATAATCCGGATATTATTTTTTTGTCGGAAACCATAGTGCCTGATACACGCACCCATAGTATAGTTAATATATTAGGTTTTCAAAATTTTGTACAGTTCCCAGCCTCCGGGAATAATGGAGGCCTTTTGTTGTTATGGAGACCGGGTATAGATATAGAACCGGTGCTTGTAAATACTAATGCAATTTCCATTTTGATTTACTTTGAACCTTCTTTTCATCCTTGGTTAGCCACTTATGTTTATGCTCTTGCTAGATGGCAATAAAAAACATCTTTTTGGGCTAATTTGGAATCCATTCACAATTCTTATCCAGGGCCATGGTTATGTATAGGAGATTTCAATGATCTCATGAATCAATTAGAAAAAATAGGAGGGCGGCCAGTTATTTCTTCCTCTTCTATTGGTGGATTAAAGAATTTAATGACCAACCATGGCCTAATTGATATTGGTTTTTCAGGACCTACTTTCACTTGGACTAATAATCGTCATGGTAGAGCTCTTATCAGAGAACGACTTGATAGAGGAATTGCAAATGCACAATGGAGATTATTATTCCCTGATGCTACTATTGAACATTTAACATCAGGAGCATCGGATCATCACCCTCTGGACAAAAGAACCTTTCAGCAGCATAATCATTCAGGAAGCTTGGTGCAAACAAGTAAGTGGAAATCCTTATTTTACTCTCTGCAGTAAGATTAAAGGTACAAAGGAAGTACTCAAATACTGGAACAAAATACACTTTGGGAGAATACAATATAATATTCAGCAATTGGAATTAGAGATCAATGATATCCAATGTGCTCAAAGAAATGCTTGCAATCTTCATCAAGAACGTCAATTGCAAATTAAGCTTCAAGATCAATTGAAATATGAAGAAACATTATGGCACCAAAAATCAAGAATTAATTGGCTCACCACCTCGGATCTAAATACAAAGTTTTATCATCAATCGACGACAATCCAAAAGAGAACTAATGGTATTGACTCTATAAAGCTTGGTCCAGGAAACTGGACAATGGATCAAAATACTATTGAGTTAGCCTTTATAGATCATTTCAGGACTGTCTATACATCCACAAATCCTATTATTCCAACAGAGCTTGATGATTTACTCCAACGACAAGCATCAGATCAAGATAATGCTATCTTAACGGCAGTTCCAACTAAAGAAGAAATCTATGGGGTGCTCAAACAAATCCCAAATCATAAAGCTCGAGGCCCAGATGGTATGACAGCTCTTTTCTATAAGCATTACTAGAATATTATCAAAAAAGAAGTCATTGCAGCAGTTCAAAATTTTTTCCAAAGTGGGAGGATACTGAAACAAATGAATCATACAAATATTGCTCTAATCCCAAAAGTGCCAAATCCGAGTTCGCCGCAAAATTATCTGCCAATCAGCTTGACCAATGTCATCTATAAAAATTCTGGCTAATCGGCTGAAGACAACACTTCCAAGTATAATCTCTCCCTTTCAAACAGTTTTTGTTCTGGGTCGCAATATTAAAGAGAACTCTATCATTGAGCATGAGCTTTTTGATCATCTCAAGAAGTTGAAAGGGAAGAAGGGCCAAATGGCGATCAAGTTAGATATGGAGAAAGCTTTTGACTTTATAGAATGGAATTTCCTATTTGCAATGATGAAGGCTCTAGGTTATAATAGTCAATGGATTAATCTAATCAGAGAATGCATTACGACGACATCATTTTCAACTCTTATAAATGGTTCTCCGAGAGGTTTTTTCAAAGCAGGAAGAAGACTTAGACAGGGTGATCCTATCTCACCTTTTCTATTTATATTATGTACGGAAGTTCTATCAAGATTAATTGTCAAATCAAAGGCCAACGACAACATAGAAGGCATTAAACTTTGCAGAAATGGTCCGTCAATTTCCCATTTATTCTTTGCAGATGACCTCATCATATTTGGGAAAGCAAAAGAAAGTGCAGCATGATCCATATGTGTGAATCTGGAAAAATATCAAGCATGGTCAAACCAGCGAGTCAATAATGGAAAATCATCAATTTTCATTATAGGAAATACAAATCAAGCAACAAAGAGAGCCATTCTTGGGAAGTTGGAGTATAAGGAAACTACATCCAGTATGAAATATTCAGGAATTCAAACCTCGTTTGGTAGGTCCAAGAAAGAAAGCTATAGAGAATTGCTGGAGAAGATCAATCTTAAGCTAGAAGGATGGAAGTCAAAACTCTTATCACAGGCAGATAGAACGATGCTAATTCGCATAGTGGCAAGCACAATTCCCACATATCAAATGTCTACATATATTCTACCAAAATCATTGTGTAAATTGATGAATACAAGCTTTAAAAATTTCTGGTGGGGAATAAAGAAGGATCAAAAGCACAAGCTTTATCTAAAGTAATTAAGGGTGTAAATCCAAACCGGAAAACCGGTCCGGACCGGACCGGATTTACCGGTTTTGAACCGGTTCTTGGAATGTGAAAACCGGCCGGTTCCGGTCCGGTTTTAATATTTTTCGGCCCGGACCGGTTGATAAAAATATATATAAAAAAATAATATTTCTATTATTGTATATATAAGTTTTATACAAAATATTATATATATATATATTAATATATATATAAGTTTTATATATTATGTATAATTATAAATTTTTATGTGAAATTTTTATATCTAATATATATAATTATATATTCATATATAAAATAATTTCTAATTATAATTTATAAATTATTACATAAAATATTAATACTAAATCACTAAAAGTTTATAACTAATATTAATAGTCTAATATAGACTAATGACTATAGTTATACTTATAATTAATACTACAAGTTTTTACTAAAAGTTTATGACTAATACTAATATTAAATATATAGTTTATAAGTAACACTAATATATAACTTATAACTATACCAATAGTCTAATATTAATACTATTATATAGTTTAATATATTATTTAGCTATACTAATAGTCTAATATTAATACTATTATATAGTCTAATAGATTTTTTTAGTAAAAGTTAAAACATATTTTTTTAATAAAAATATAAAACAGATTTTTTTAAATCAGTTTTTTTTTTTTTTTATAAATATTTTTAATGACAAATTGTGAAATTTATATTTTAAAAAAAACCGGAAAACCGGACCGGACCGGACCAGAAACCGGTAAAACTAGAAGTACCGGTTTATGAGGGTAACCGGTGTGTAATCGGTTTTGAAAAATACAAAACCGGTGCATACCGGTTCGGTCCTAGATTTTGTCTAAAACCGGACCGAACCGGACCGGTTACACCCCTAGAAGTCATGGAAGTCAATCTGTCAATCGAAAAAAGATGGAGGCTTGGGATTGAGGCTGATGGAAAATATGAATATTGCACTGCTAGCCAAGACGGGATGGGAAATGAGTCAACCAAGTACAAATATATGGCACAGTCTTCTTTCAAAAAAATATCTGCCAACAAACTCTTTTTGGAAGGTGTCATAAAAAACTTCAGATTCCTATTTTTGGATAAACTTATTGCAAACACGACGAGTATTAGAAAAATGTATGTGCAATCAAATTTTTAATGGTAATTCAGTGAAAGTCTAGTTTGATCCATGGATTCCTTCTTTGGAAAGTTTTAAGCCACTTCCGCTTAATTCTTTCATTGAATTATCACATTCTCTTAAAGTTTCTGAATTCATCAACAATACAACCCACTCTTGGAATAAACAGAAGATGCTTAATTTCTTCCAATGGGAAAGTATCAGAGAGATTCTTAAAATACCATTGCCTCGTTCAAACTTCAGAGAAGATAGCAATATATGGATTAAAACTCAATGTGGGAAGTTTACTATCAAAACAGCTTATCATCTGGCAACAAATATTGATTATGCTCTTCCAGTAAGTTTCCCTAATTTTGAAATTGAGAAGCTTTGGAAACTCAAAATCCATGATCGCCATAAAATTCTTTTGTGGGAAATTCTCTGGGATTTACTTCCAACTAGAGGAAGGCTAAAGAACTTTATACCATCAATGCCTTCCTTTAGTTGCCCTTTGTGTAATGAGAAAGAAGAAACACTACTACATCTTTTTTTGGAGTGTTCTGTATCAAGAATCCTATGGAGCCAAAGCAAGTAGCCACTAAATCTATCTTCTTTGGCAATTATTACACAACAGGATTGGATATCTTTCATTCTTAATCCAGAGCTAAAGTTGGGATTAGGCTCACAGGATTTGCACCCTTTTCAGCTGTTTGCAGTTCTGATATTGGATTTCACTTGGAGATTGAGAAATGATATAGTCCATAATTAAACAGCACTATCTATTAGGAAAGCTATAGATCAATTGGATTTCCTTTACTAAGAATCTCTATCTGCTTGGTAATTGAAACTGAAAGAAAAGCAACCACAACTATGACAAAAACCTCATCTCAACACTGTAAGTATTTCCTTTGATGCGGCAATTAGGACCTCGTCCTCTTTGGCCTCTGCAGTTAGTCGTGATTCTGAAGGAAGTGCAATTGAAATATGGACAAAATAAATTGAAACAACAAATCTAGTAATAGCATAAGCAATTGCGACAAGACTGGCAATCAATATGGCTAATCATTTAAATTTTTCAGATGTCACAATTGAAGGTGATTCTCTTCTTGTAGTCTCAGCAATTCATGGGTCATCATCAGTCTGGCAAATTTCTTCCATAACTGAAGATATTGCTCTTACTATGTCCTCTCATAAAAGATTGTGTTTTAAAAAAATAGATCGATCTCAAAATTGATTTGCACATTCTGTGGCGCAATCGACCGCAACCAATAGTATAATTAGTCGCATTCGAGTAGCTATTTTACCTTTTAGTATTGTACTTGTTGATAATGACAAGGATCCTCCTTATTCTATAATTGGAACCTCTTATTTATAAATATGCAAGCTTGATTAAAAAAAAAAAAGTTATCATCTCGAACTAAACATAAAAACTTTTTTTTATCTTTTTACAAATGATTGAACAACATTAGAGGATCTTTTAGTGAGAGAATCGGACAAACGTCATCATTCTCCTATGACAATTTAGTCTTTATGATTTTGATCATTAACCTTCATTTTATAAATGCTTATGTCATAATTTTAATGCACATTTTTACATTTTATTATATTTATAAGAATAATACTATATAAAATTTTAAATGTACAAATCGCACGTGCTTTATTTTTTAAAAAATAAGAAGATTTATTATTAAAAAGTTAATTTTTTAATGTGAATATTAAATTTATTAACTTTTTTTAAAATGACAATAAATATGCGAGACACGCATATCATAAAATTATATATAAAATTATTCTATTTTTATTCATGATAACTCTTAATATATATATATATATATATATTTATATATACTCTAAAGATGCTATCTTATTGTCTTATTATTATTATTATTATTATTATTATTATTATTATTAGACAACTTCTACATATACAAATAAATTATATAAAAATAAATTTATAAATTAATATAATTTTATGAAATTTATTAGATATATTTTTTAATAAAAAAAAAAGAAATTTATAAGGAGTATTAAGTTATTATTATTAACATTCTCAAGAGCCTAATAAGTACCTCAACATAAACGTCAAAAATAAAAGATTTCTCAGGGAGGAAATATAAGCACCACACAACGAGAGCCAGCTTCTCGTCTCGAAAATATCTCTCCATTGTCTGTAACCCATTCTGTTCTGTTTACGATGTAAAGACGTAGGCAGGCTATACATTTTGGCCTGCATACAATTTTATCCAACAGCCTTTTCTCCGCCATTTTACTCTTTTATATATTTTTCTTCCTTCTTTCTTTTCTTTTCTTTTCTATCTGCTAAACCCATCTATCTTTCCATCCAAAAACCTCCTTTAATAAATTTGAAAACCCCCAACTTTCTGGAGAAACGCCTGAAAAATCCCCACTTTTTTCGAGAAAATCCCTATTTCCTCGCGACCCAATCGTCACCAGCCTCTAATTTACAGAAGCACTTCACGGATTTTGAGTCTTGAGGTAAGATTTCATTGTCTCTGTCCGCCTTCCTTCTTTGACTCTTGTCTTTCATTTCTGGTATTGAATGCTTGGATTGGTTAGAGGTTTAGATCTTTCTGAAGCTTTTTAAGATATGGGTTTTCCTTGTTTTGATTTGGGGTTCGGTTTCTTGGGCTTTTTTCTGCAGATATAAGGGTTGGGTCCTGTTGGTTCATTGTTGTTGGTTCCAAAACTTGTTGTATTGGCAAAAGGTAAAATGTCAATTTTGCCGAAAAGCGATTCGATTCACATCCGGGAAGTTTGGAATGATAATCTTGAAGAAGAACTTGTTTTGATTCGGAATATTGTAGACGATTACCCTTATATTGCAATGGATACTGAGTTTCCAGGGATCGTGCTTCGCCCTGTAGGACAATTCAAGAGCAACGTTGAGTATAATTACCAGAACCTTAAGGGCAATGTTGATCTCTTGAAGTTAATTCAGTTAGGTCTTACTTTTTCGGATGAGAAAGGGAACCTTCCCACTTGTGGGACTGATAAGTATTGCGTGTGGCAATTCAATTTCCGGGAATTTGATCCCAGTGAGGATGTGTATGCCAATGACTCCATTGAGCTGTTATCCCAGAGTGGCATTGATTTCAATAAGAACAAAGAGAAGGGTGTTGATGCTCGTTGGTTTAGTGAATTGTTGATGTCTTCGGGGATTGTGTTGAATGATAATGTCCATTGGGTTACTTTCCATAGTGGGTATGATTTTGGATACTTGCTCAAGTTGCTTACTTGCCAGAATCTTCCCGATACGCAGTCAGGGTTCTTTAATCTGATCAAGATCTATTTTCCTGTGCTTTATGATATCAAGCATTTGATGAGGTTCTGTAACAGCCTTCACGGCGGATTGAACAAGCTTGCGGAGCAATTGGAAGTGGAGAGAATCGGTAGTTGTCACCAAGCTGGTTCGGATAGTTTGCTTACTTGTTGTACTTTCATGAAACTGAAAGAGAGTTTCTTTAATGGGTCACCTGAAAAATATGCTGGTGTATTGTATGGTCTTGGTGTTGAGAATGGACAGGGTACATACTGAAAAGAGAAAAAAAAATACTATAAAAAAATAATAAAAATGAAAGCTATTTGTTAAGAATACATGTGTGTGCTAGTTTCCCTCTACTTGCTTTCTATTGTGAGTACTTGCATATTTTATGAAGCAGCAACATCATTGTTAATGATTTAGCTCACAATGAAAGAAGCAACATCATTGTTAATGATTTAGCTCACAATGAAAGAAGAATTATAATTGTCACTTGGTTGACTTTATTGTTCTTCTACCTTCCATACATACTAATAGAGGATGCTCGGGATTCTTTGGAAATTGGTTAAAAGGAAGCCATTCTCATGTATCTGTCACACTTCTACCTACCAATATGAACTTGGGGTTCAAGGTTTTTGCCGACTGTTAGGCAATTAGCATGGTGAAAATAATTTTTTCTTGTGTAATGATGATTTACCCAAGTAGAGAGACGGGGTAGATAGGATGTGGTGTTTACTGCTATCTCTGACTGCGCTCTGCTATAACGACACTATTAAACATATGAAAGATGATAGAGCTGTACTGCCGGGTTACTCAGTTTCTGTGTGATAATGATGATTGTAACACCTTCGCCTGTTTAGATAGTGCAATAAGATGGGATGAGTTGAGATGATCATTGTGAATAGTAGTGATATTGTTGGTTGCAATGAGTCGAGAGGAGATGGTTTTATCTTATCTCTGTATCCAAACAGACCCATATCTTGATTGCCAAATTGTCGAAATGCTTCCTTGTTTAAATGTTTGATTGCGCTTGGTTATTGGAACAACATGAAACTCTTTTGAAAGACATTTGCAGCATATATTCAATATTAGATTTCCGAAACAAAGAGTTATAAATTTCATAATACAAAAGAACAAATATTTGGCCTTTACCTTCCAATTTCGAAAAGGCAAAGCTGGGCACTGCGCTTTACAACCTGTGTTAAATAGAGTCATCGCGTACTTCCCCCGGGGGGGCTCAACTGTTTACCATTTTTGCTTCCAGGCATTAAACTGAAGCATGTCTCCTCCCAGTCCCAGCAAGAGCACTTGCTAGCCTCTCTCAAAATTGGTTTCGTGTCGACGATTTTTATTGGGTAGATCGTTCGTCCAAATTCATGGAAGTTATGTGATTGGTACTTTTTATTTCCGCTGAAACTAAAATCCTAATCTTACTTACCGAGTAATGCTACATGCAGTCGTGGAGTGCACAAACATCGTGCAGCCATTTAAAAAAAGAGTATTGTCTACTATTAAAAATTTAATTTTTTTTCATGTAAATCCCGTATATATTCACTTTTTTCAAAATGATTGTGCTTACGCACTCACGACTGCACCTATCATTTCTCCTTATGGCTGTGTGATAAAAAAATCAAAAATAAATAAAAGGAGCTCCCTCCATAGATTACCTTCAAATCCATTTGCAAGTTTGTGGCATGAAGTGGAGTATATATCAATACAAATCAATGATAGACTCAAATTGGCCAGAGTGACAGAATTGGCAAGTGAATGGCCAAAAATGTTCCAGAGTCCATCAAGTCGTTCGAGAGCATTAACATATATTCATCACGTTCTTGCTAAGCATCCAAACATTACATGTAATAAATCCTGGCACATACATTAACCTAACCTCGCTTCTCTTCGTAGTACCTAGGAGAATGACCAGAAAACAGATGAGAAAATTGTGTAGAAGGTTTCACTAGTCACCAAAACTACAAGAATGGCTATAATATGCTAGCTTATGTAGCAATGATGCCTCTATACACATTATGAACCTAGACAGAAAACATCTTTTTTAGTCTATATACATGATGTGTTTAATTCAAGGATAAACATTATAAGTTGATGTAAATCAAACATGATGTATCACAAAACAACTGGGAATAAAGCACATAGAAAAGAGGAATTTAATGTTAACTACAAATGCCCATTCACGCTTCAAAATTCCCCGATAAAGATTAAAAAAAAAACCCAAGAAAAAATATATGAATAATTAAGTTGTATGGTGAGTAATGTAAAGGATGTGACTGGGCCAACTATATCTGAATTCAAAGAACAAAATGGTAGAGTATGCATAATGCACCCAGAACAATAGGGATAACCAGCTAGAAAACTTTTTGAACTAAAGCTACGATTAAGTTTATGAAGATCCAGTACAAATATATACAGTATAGATTGCGATGCCATCTTATTTAAAGAGTGCACCATCACAAACCACTTGCTTTGAAGCAAGTTTCTCCAAGCTGCTGCTTATTAGAACTAGCTATATGTTCAATGATATTTGGTAACTGAGCTAATGACCATCATGCCCCGCATTTCTCGTTCAAGTTGGATGGATGTATACATGCATATCCTTAGGCTGAGTAGACATTGTATGAATCTCAGAGGATGCCACCCTACTAGATGATGAAGATCCCCAGTAATCCTGATATTACCCTATTGTAAAATTATACTGACGTAACTCTAAACTACTGTTCTACTTCCTTTCCTTTTTTGGCTTAGGCATCCAGTCGCCTATCTTGGCTCCAATACTATGCCTTTTCAACCCAATCTAGTTTTTAACCAACCTAAAACTCCCCATCACAACGAATGTTTCAAGAGGATGATAATTGGCTTGTTTGGAACAAAAGGAACAATGAGTGTGGAAAACCTTTTTTATCAACTGCAAAACATTTTCATTGCAACACTAAGCAGCCTATATTTCCAAACAACAGGGTGCATCATCAGCTTGTGAAAGGGAAAGCAGTCGTCTTTACCTCTTCAGCAAATTTTATCAAAATGGTAGTCCGGGGTCGCTGCTGACCTTCCATTGGCACAAAATGAGCTGTGACAACAGCTGGAAAACCAGCACTGTCCAAAACACCCTTCAAAGATAAAGAAAAAACCCATCAGGGCTTTCCAGCACCTAGGCTTGTTAATAGGAACAACAGCAATGAAGCACTTACCCTTACTATTCCAGCGACAAACGCCCCACAATTAAATGTTCCCATGTCTTTTGGAATCGAAATAAATCTGCAGCCCCAATTAGTGCATTAGCTGGACAATAATGTAAACTTACAGACTCAGCTAGTTTGTAGTATTTACAATATAAACTTATAAGAGCCGGGAAATTCATTACCTGTTAACAAGGAGCTCCTTTTCACTGATCATGTATTCATCTTCATGTTCGGTGCCTTTCTCAAGCGAGTCAGCCACCTAATATGATGACAAATAGAAGTTGGTAAGATTATTGCTGCATTTACGCATTTCACAGAACTTAACTTTCATGGTCCATACAGAAAAGAAGTAAAAACTAGTTGGACAATTCTGACCTGAGTTGTGTATTAACATAAATGAAGATGCATGGATACCCTTTTTTATATAATTACAATGAAGATGCATGGATATCATGGATAACAGTCAACACTATACTTCTTTCCTCTGCTAAGTCAATGGGGAAGCAGAGATGATATTTCATTCAGTTCAAGCAATAGCACCATTTACGTTATTAATGAAGTCTAACTGTTACACGTGAAAATTCAGAATCATCATTCAAAGTTTAAATGCTACGCAGTCTTAAATTAAATTTTCACCAACAACTAATCGGATACCCATACTGAGTGAGTATAGGTGATGAATGGGATCTCACATTGTTTGGGAGGGATAAGTTATTGCATTTAATAATGATTTGAAGGGGCTCCAATGGTACTATTGACTAACCCTTTTGGAGTATGGCCCAAATGTGGCTTGGGCCTCCCTTGAGGCATTACAGATGGTATCAGAGCTAATTCTAACTAGAAATGTGAGACTTGAGTTGTGCCACCTTGTGATATCCTATATTGAGTGAGTATAGGTTGTGAATGGGGTCTCACATTGCCCTTCTCTTTATAATGATTCTAAAAGGTTCTTATTGTACTATTGACTAGGTCTCTTGAAGTATGGCCTAGATGTGGCTTAAGCCTTCCTTAGGGTATTACAACTAATTCATCCATAGATATTCATACCATACGATTAAGGATTAAATACAAAATTAGCTCATGTGGCTCACTTAAAGTCAAATTACTCTTGTACTTTTTAGTTGAACTTTTTACTCTGGTGGCAAAATTGATCAATTGATCCCTCCGTCAGAATTCTATTAGTGATCTATTAGAGATGCCATGCTAACCGATGAATGTTTCACAAGTGTCACTTGAAAGTCCACATTCGGATCTGCGCCACATGTATAAAAATCATAAAAATGTAAAAAAAATCCAGAAAATTAAAAAAAGAACCTAAGAAAAAACTTTAAAAAATAATTAAAATTAAAAACAGGAAAAAAAAAACACTACAAAACTAGAAAAAGTCCTACCGGGACCAATGAGAACTATAAGTCAAGAACAACTTGCTCAAAACAATGGTGCCATAACCAATGAACTCTTATTCTAACACAACATTCAAACAGAAACATACTCCATTTTTTCCACAAAATAAAGCAAAATAGCATACTTCATCTTTCCAGCAGATAGAGCATCATATCATTTTCAGATGGTATGATGACTTAAATCAAAAGCTTTTGTGTCAAGCACAGCTAAGATGATATGAATGATTTAGACTGTTGACCACAGCATTCAATCACTGACCAACAAAATGAAATACTATGTATTTCTTAAAATTCAAGGCAATGAACAAATGGGAAAAGATTAAAAAATAAATAAAAATAAGCATTCACCTTTCCAAATAACACCTTCCACACTGTACTGTGTACAAAGGAGAGAATGCCCAGCAATCGTGTTTCCCTTCTATTTCCCTGTGGCATTAAGAAATCCATCTTCATACCATTCATTCTAACCTCATGAACCTCAATTGAGGACATTCTTCAAACCCACAATAATAGTTTACTTTGCTTGATAATGAATCCATTACGGCAAAATCACAAAAATACTAGAAGGGATGAGCCTGAAGAACTTCAACAGTGTCCCATACCTTATCCCTATGGCAAAGAAGTTCCAAAACTCGAGCACCGACAGCATAGCCTGCATCCTCCAGCCTGATCCATTTACCATAAATTTTTTCAACATTCACACAAGGAAAATTCCAAGAAAACTCAATGTAAGCAAACAATTTATTATCTGAAAGTTTCTACTCATGCAATTCCAAAGGGGCTTTCGTTTTTTCTTTACCTTCGAATCTAATCTCAGACTTCAATCAAGTTATGCTTTGTTTATCCAGGAAGTGAATACGATTAAAAAAAGAAAGAAAAGGAAATTAGAAAAAATATATAATGCCAAGTTTCTCACTTCTAGCACAACAAAACATGAGCGTTTTCAACAATTGATCAGAACCATTCAACCTAGTAGAATCAAGAAAATCTCATTTTTTTGAGACAGCAACCCTTACAAAACTTCCATTTTTATCATCAATTCTCTAGACAGCCGATCAAGAGCTTGTTACAATGTAATCAATTATAATAACCCGAACACAGTACACATATACATGAAGAACGCAACGACTAATTCGCCGTATTTTAACAAGTTCACCTTCTTTCTAACTCGGCGATATTGTCCACCTGTGTCTGATTATACTGCACAAGCTCCGAAAACAAGAAGGCAAACGCACTCAAACTCACCTGTAAACAAAAGCACATTCTTTTAAGTGAAGAATTCCAAAATTCCAAAATTCCAAAATTTGTGAGCCAGAGATATATAAAAAGTTTCCAGATTCAAACGCTTTGACACGGTATCTTTTGTGAGATCTAAGAGGAATTTTGAAAAGTTACAAAAAAGGTGGATAAATATTAGAGAAAGAGAGAGCAACCTCTTGCTTGCCCTTGGCAAGGGGCTTGTCGAGAACGTTGGAGTACTGCTTGATCTTCCCTACTCCGATCATCGTTTGTCCCTCTTCAGCTTCTTCTCTCTCTGTATTTTTTTCTCAGATTCAAGGACTTCCAAGATGTGCGAGTGTTCGTTTACTTATTTTCCTATTTTCTATCTTTGCTTATTTTGATGGAAAAGAAGTGGCAAGGAAGTAAAAAAATTCATTTGATATCCCAATTTCATATTTATGGCACTATTTCCATTTATACCCATGGATGATATTTGTAAGGATTGATGATTTATTATTAATTGATAGAATATATTATTTTATATTTTATATGGTCAACGATAATAAATTAGATAAAAATTATATTTTTATAGTGAATTTTTGTTAGATTTGACGTTGTTGGTAAACGGAATGGGGGATTGGTAAGTTTTGAAAATTCGAGAGTTCACTTTGATGTAATTATTAGTTTTAGATGGGAGTGGATAGCGGGGGCCCGCCCCCCGCTACCCCGCCTCCACATGGGCGGGCGGGCTACCCCACATCGCCAATGCGAGGGCAGGGGCCTCCACCCCACATGAAGGACCCATAGCGGGGGCGAGGGGCGGGCTGACCCCAGCAAGGCCCCCCCCCCCCCTCGGCCGCACCTCGCTGCTCATCCTCTAAATTTATAATTAAAAAATTATTTTTTATATTTATATAAATATATACAATTTGTTAAAAACTTGAATTCAAGTTAATGGATTGCCTTAGCCTCCTAAGCCAACCATTATATAGGACGCCAAGGCAATACAATAGTCATTATTAAGTTAGTTACATATTGTCCTACTCAAGTATTACATATTATTATATTAGTGTCTAACTTAATTATATACTAAACCTAGTATTCTATATTTAATTTATTATACTAGTCACTAGTGATTATATATTATATATTGGAACGCTGGTTATTATACATTACTATTATATGTGTAACATCCCGTATTTTAGTGTATTTTTACTGAATAATTATTTTTATTTATTCAAAAATTTATTCTCTTGTTTTATAATTATTAAATTTTATTTGGGTTATTTTTATGATTTTTAATTTTGTGAAAATTAATTTTTATGTACTTTCTTAATATTTATTTATTGTTGTGCATTTAAATTGTTTTTCATACTTAATTAATTACTGTGGGATTTAATTATTTCAATTTGACTTTACCAGTACGTTTTAATTATTTTATTTAACTTGTGGTTTTGAAATCATTTCTGTTAGATCATTTTTGTGACCCAAATTATGAGGATTGGACCTCATTTCTTTTCTCTCTATTTTTCTTTCCTCATTTTCTTTTCTCTTTCTTTTCTTTTCTTCCTTATTTCTCCTTCGGTTTCCTGCTCCAGCGCGAACTGCTCCCCTCCCTCTCCCCGTGCATTTTTTCGTCCACCCAGCCCACCGCCACCGCGCCGCCGTGACTTGCACCGCCCGACCCACCGTCTCCCCCACCCACCGGCGATCTTCCCCCTTCGATCTCAGCCTTCTTTGCGCCGTCGTTAGCCTCCATGCGCACCACAAAGCCGCGGCACCTCTTATGCTCGCGCGCCGCCGTCGCACCACCATTGGCCACCATTTCTTCACCACATCATCCTCGACCTCTTGGCAACCCATTGGACCCAACTCCAGCTCCAATCCGTCACCGGTGAAGCACAACCAACCCCATTTCTGTTTTGGATATTTTTGGCCTTAAACCACCCCTTGTGCCGCCACCCACGGCAAACCTTCACCACCACTAGCTTCACCGACTTCCCTAGGCCCTACCCTACCATTTTTGTATCTTCGTTTGTCTCCTTTGAAAAGTGGGTATCTGTGACCCACGGCCACAGTGTATTTTACATTGTTCTGCAGCTGTTTTTCCACTTCTTGCAGTTTCGTGATCCTCCAGAAATTATCATATAGCACTGTAAGTATTTTCCAAAGAATTCTTGTGAATTTAATGTATTTTTACACTAACACATTTCATTGTATTTGAACTGTTGATTGGTTTTGCCGGACTGAGTCCGAGGAGTACGGGAGTCGGATGGTTTGGTGAATGGAGTTGTTTGGTTGGATTTGATTGAGTTGGTTATTGATGGTTGTGGATTAGAGTTGGTACATGTACATTTCATGATTTCATGCATGATCATGTTTGTAAAGGAAACTGGGTTTTCGTGTATTGCATTCATGTTCATATGTTTATGAAAACTGGATTTTCATGTGAGAATGGATTTTGGGTGCGTGTGTATCACGACCTCAAGCCGAGATGGGGCATTATCTCGGTGGAGCTCCTCTGGTTACTCGGGAGCGGAATATACTGAGTAACGTCCCCTGGATTGTCGTCGGGCGACAATGGGATCGGACGAGAGAGTCGTGCCGACTCCGTGGTCCTTCTGCTGGCGGGGACTAGAGGATGTCTGGCCACGTTCGTGCTGGGCGCGGAACTGGGCATCGCTCGTTGCGTAGTGGGTGCTTGGCTACGAACGCGCTGGGCGCGAAACTGAACATCGCTACGAAGCCAGGACGTGCGGATGGTCCCTAGGGGAGGCCATTGTGCATATGGTAATAATGGATAAATAGACTATTTTCTGGAAAAATAGCGTGTGTTAGATTTTGTGTAAACCATTTTCTGGAAAAATGTTTTACGGATTACTTTTGGGCCAAATGGGATTTTGGTGTGTGTTGGAAAATTATTATTTTCGGGGAAAATGATGTTATGAGGAAAATGCATATTTCATCATATACATGCATGTTGGTTGCATTAAATGCATTTAATTCCTGAGAATTATTTGGGTTATACTTACCTGCAGTACCATTTTGTGGTAACCCAGACTTTGATGCAGATGAAGATGAGGGTGAGCCTGAGGAGTCGGCTCAGCCCGATGAGTGATTTGGGATCACTCATTTGTATTTTGGGACATGTGTTAAACTTTATTTTGGGATGACTGTATAACTATTTAAACACTTTTACTGATGTTTACTTGTATTTAAATTCTGGTACTTAGGATTTTGAATTTTTACTCAGTTATACCGAGAGGTAGGGGTGGACAAAAATTTCGCCCACTTTGACTCTGTCTGAGTTCCGACAGCACTCTGACGGAATCGGAGTTTTAAAAAATCGGAGTCGAAGTAACTCCTAGTCAAAGTTGGAGTCAGGAGCCCATGTTGACTCCAAACTCCGATTTTTCTTTTTCTTTTCTTTCTTTTTTTTTTTAAAAAAAAAATTCAAATAATCAAAACAACGTCGTTCTACTTCAAGAGGAACAACGTCCTTTTATTTAGAAGGGGGTCCAAAATATAGGACCCCCTACTGAAGTAACTAAACGATGTCGTTGCGCGAAATGATGTCATTTCATGAAGAAGGGGGTCCAAAACATAGGACCCCTTCTTCCCCGATCATTTTCTCTGCTTCGCAATTCACACAACCACAGCACCTTTCACCCTTTATCTCTTTCATCTCCTCATTGTGCTTCACCTCCCCTGCAGTCTGTTGTAGCTTGAAACCACCGTGAGCCACCTTCCAAAGTTCATCAAACCAAAAATTATTTGTAAGCTACTCAATTACTTAGTTTTTTTTTGTAGAATTTTAAGGTTTCAAAATCATTTAATTGTCACATTGTGGTTTGGAATTTGTGAAATGTATATGATTTTTTGTTCATTTCAATGATTTGTTATTTGCAGTTCAATGATTTCGATTTTTAGGCTGTGAAATTTAAAATTTTGGAGATTTAGGTTTTAGAAAAATCGAGATTTTTGGTTTCAAACAACGTTAGCTCAATGCCTGCTTAAGTGTGGCTCAAGTGAACTTCACATAGATTATTCACTCGAGTGTGGCTCTAGCGGACGTTCAGTTTTTGTATTTTATTTATTTTTAAAACCACAAACATGACTAGACACATATATTTGTTCTTTTCAATGTGTTTCCAATGTGTAGATAATTTTCATAACAAGTTAAATGACAGTTGTTTTTAATTGTTTCAAATAATTTTATACCAAGGCTAAGCAAACTATGGATGCTACATCATTTCGCCGCGATTCTCTACAAGAGGATGATGCATAGTCGTTGGCGCATTGACAGGTACCTCATGTGCAAGTAGTAAAGTCTCAATAGATTTAGAAAATGTTGATATGCTTAATGAGAATGAGAAGCTGATAAATGTTGAGGTCGATCGAGCAGCACAACCTAGTAAAAAAAAGGTCGAGAATATGAGAACATTTCACCAAAATTTCCAGTGATCGTGAGAACCCACAGGCTCGATACCACTACAGTGGGCAACTATGCGGTTGTCATTTAAAAAAGAAAGGCACATCAATATTAATAGCACATCTTATGGGTTGTCAGCAATATAAGATAGACAAAAGGTTGATGGAAACTAATTAGATAGGGGTGCTACCTGCCCTCTACGGGGCGGGGGCACCCCGGCCCGCATGGGGAGGGGGATGAGGTTTTCACCCCTTCCCTCACCCCCTGGATGCGGTGGCGGGGTGCAGGGTGGATTCCCAATCCGCCTCGCCTCCTTCTACTTAAAAAAAAAACACTACATTTTATTTGAATTAAAATTATTTCTATGTGCAAAACTATTTAAAAATAAATTCTTAAACCCAAATTATAAATTTAAATTTGGTAAAGATGACTATAATTTAAAAATTATGTAATTTTTAAATTTGCTAGTGTATATTTTATATAAATTGTAGTGTATTAGTTTTAAACTATATAGTTTTTAAATTTTCCAATGCATCTTTTGTGAATAAGTATACAAATTGTAATATATATTTATATATACACAATTGTAACAAATTGTAATATATTTATATATTTATACATATATATAAATGTAAGGAGGGGTGGGGCGGGGGCAGGGCCTTCACTTTGTTATTTAGTTGACATTCCTGTCCAAAATGTGCTTTTAACATAGGTCGCCATCCAAAAACGCTGATCACTATAAGTGATATCAACCATACATTCTCATGCAGATTATAGGTATCGAGCATATCGCGCTAATATTCCTCAAATTTATGCTTACTGAAAGAGTCATAAATGCATCTATATAAAAGTACTCCTGATTTCCTCATATCAATAAAGTGATCCAAACTTCTAAGAAATTTTTTCATTATATGCCACAAGCAGAAGTGATGCTAGACGTTGGAAACACCCTCGAGATTGCAATTTTCATAGTCTTATATTGATCTGTGATGATTGCATTTGGTAGCTGATCATTCATATACTTCAACCATGACTTGAACAACCACTCGAATGTATTTGCGTATTTATTGAATATCAATCTGCACCCGAATATGACTGACTGCCCATGGTGGTTCACACCCACAAACGGTGCAAAATGCATCTTATATGCATTAGTCAAATATGTTGTGTCAAATGTAATCACATCTCCAAATTATTCATACGCACCTCTACTTCGGGGGTCTACCCAAAATACATTCTTTAACCGCATCTCATTGTCAACATCTATCTTATAATAAAAATCAGGATTTCTTTTTTTCATATCTTGAAAATAGTTACATAGAGCTGCAACACCTCCAATCCCAATGCGAAGTTGTCATGCTTTGTCAATGTAGTTTCGACACTCCTCATTGAATGGAACATTCTCGTAACCCCCTGCCTCAACAACCACAATCTTGAAATTTTTGGACAACCTTATTCATGCCTCGTCATTTATTTCAAGCATCTTATCCACACGAGTATCAACCTTCTTAAAACATTTGAAATGTCTTGCATTTCCCGAACTACAAACGTGTATGTGATCCAATGTCACTTTAGATAGGGTATATCCAACTTCATCATTCAGTATCGCGTTAATCCTAGCTATACACTCCATCTTCTCTGTCTGTCTTGGTTTCATAACATTGACAGCCTTACTCTTTGAACTGCCTCCTCGCGCACATGCCAAGCAAAACCATCTAACATTCCCATCGTCATCCTGTCTAGAATTCCTTTTACATACCCAAAACCTATTCTGCTTACCATACTTCAAATTGTAAAATTGAACTTCTTCTATAGATGAAAATTTCATTCCAATTGTAGTTTCTTCAATAGTTTCATCACATTCAATTTCCTTATTAATTCTAATCACATCACACTCATTATTTGAATATTCTATGTCGGCATCCATTGTCCATCCAATGTTCAAATTGCCTATAAAGATACAACACATTTGAATATAAAGAGATACATTGTATATGAAAGAACAAGATTAAAGATTGACAAATAATTCCTAGGTTCATCTGACAGAATTCTCTACTTAAATAGAAGCAATAGATAAATGAGCATAATTTTTAGACAAGTAACATAGAAAAACTAGCATAATTTCACATAACATAGGACTGTAAGAAGCTCCATTTGAAAGAAAATAGCTTTCAATAAGACAGACACAACTACTGTATTGAGATTTATGCATATGTGAAATTTAAGGGTATTTAATTCTATTCAGGAAAATTAAGCTAGCTATCTGCTCTAGTGAAACATCCTTTTCACCAAAAAAAAAAAAAAAAAACTAAGAATTGATTCAGGAAAATAGCTTATGTTTGACACAAATGCACCGATTTGAAAATAGAATAACTCCAAATGAGAATGGAAATAGATTGTTGATAAATACATGTTTGCATTTAAATACATGTTGCCTTTCACCATAATGATAACAAATCATGCTTATTATTGCGCTGCGTTATTTAGGTAGTCGGATGGAATTTGGTCAATGAAGGTGGCATGCTGATGCTGAATCGGTCATGGAGCTTGAAGAGTTTTACCAAAGGATTGTAATTATTTACACGCATAGCTAAGGTTGCAGAAGCAGAAGGTATCTTACATTTGGTTAACAAGTTGTTGAATATGTATAATGCTATCCATTGGATTACCTGGATTTATGTTATTAATGATTTGTAATATATGTTGAATACAGGTCACCATCCATATCTTCATCTTGTTGGATGGAACAATGTAACAATTGAAATATGGACACATGCAGTTGGTAAGAGATAACCACTAATGCATCAGTGTTTAACTATAATAAGATTCTTTCTAACCAGACTTAGAAGTGGCTAACTTCAACTTATCTTTTCTGTAAAAAATGTTTAGTTGAGGTTTTGGTCCTGGTGTCAATGACCTTCGTCAAACATCAATTTTTGAAAATGGATTCTTCTTCCTCGTGTTTGTATATGGATTATTACTATACTTCAGTTCAGGACATTTTTGTACCTACATGAATTTGACCCCCTCAATACTGAATTCACCATATGCTCTGATCGTTAGTGATAGAGCTTGCTAGATATCACTCGAACGAGACATTGAAACTTGAAAGTGATTATTACTCTAGTTCTAGATGTTTAATTATTTCTTTTTCTTTCCCCTCTTCACCAAAAAAAAAAAAAAAAACTAAGAATTGATTCAGGAAAATAACTTCTATTCAACACTAACATACTAGTTTGAAAATAGAATAACTATAATTGAGAATGGAAATGGCTTGTTGATAAATAATAGAAATAAAAGACACTCACAACGCAACTCAAGCCAACTTAACCATATCCTAATCCTACGAGCTAATTATATATATAAAAAAAACATATAGTCTGAATCCAGGCTTGATGAAATTTCATGAAGGAGCCAGGAAAAACCAACGTTATGAATTTTGCAAAATTAAACAAGTTATAAAAATAAGTTCAAATGCAATCAAGATTCAACTAATAGCAAAGTCATCCAAAAAACCCAACATGATGCCATCTAAACAACAAAACAAATCTAGAAAAAACCCAACATGATGCCAGAAAATAAACAAAATTCCACTCTATTGTGCACGCATACAAAGCCAAAGCTACAACCAAAAGACTATTCGATTCGATTCGATTCGAGGAAAAGAAATATACCTAGATAGAGGATAGCTAGAAAACGACGCCGGTGTCGAACATATCTGATGGAGGAGGCGACGGAAATGAGGGGTTGTCGAGGTTGGGGAGCAGAAAGGTTTTCGGATTCTGAAATAAACAGTGGGATGACGGAGGAGAACAACTAGAACGTCAGAAATTGATTTATTTGCCGTGGACTCGATGCCGGTGCCAAACCTATCTGACAGAGGAGGCGACGAAAATGAGGGGTAGGGCAGGCTGTCGAGGTTGGGGACTAGAGATTCAGATTCTAAAATACGGGATCTCCTTTTCTTTTTATTTCTTTTTTTATAATTAAAATAAACACGTGGCATGCCAAGTTAAGCGGGATGAACGAGCTAGGGTTGTAGAACTACCCTTGTTGTAATAGAAAGAAAATGAAAAGTTGAGAGCTTGTAATTGATACATTTTTTAAGTGGAGTTTCGCATTTTAAAACCTTACACGCATATATCTTAGTATTAAACCATATATCCTTTATTTAGTTATGTTTACAATTATGTGTTTGTTCTATCGACAATATCTTCAAGTCATCCGACTAATTGGTGATTGCTGGAGATATCCAAAATCTTCATATTAGAAGGATTAAATTATAATTGCTTTGTAACTATCTAACCCAATCGCTTGCAACTAAAACATGCAATTAAAGTAATTGTAATACTAATATCACAATGAGAATTGATAATTTATGGAATGGAAAAATTGAGAACAACAACTCTGTCAGTGTGTACTATTCATATGAAGAGAAACATTTTAATTATAAAGAGATTCTATAAAAATAAATTTATAAACTGACGTGACTTGATGTGATACGTTAGATTGTAAAGTTACTTTTATTATAAAATAAATTTAACGTATCATATGAAATTATGTCAATTTATAAATTAATTTTTTTTTATAATTTTTTATAGGTGTATAATAATTTACGAGGAGGATATTCATTTTGCTCAACTTCCCTGCATGAAATGATTTATTGGACCGTGGCACCTTGTACTGGTGGATTGTAAGCAACTTCAATGAATCCTCAAAGTTCCATCAAAGTTACAAAAAGGGAACGCAGAAGGTGCACCCCAATAGAAATATTTTCATAAAATATCTTTGAAATCGATACACCCACTTTCCAAGGCATATATTTATATTTTCCATCATGAATTATAAAAATTCTCAAACTGCATTTTGGATTATTAAGAAAAATGGAATTGAAATATATGCTAATTATCATTTTTTAATTGAAAGTAGAAGTTGAAAAATATAGGTAAGTGGAAATATTTTGTAGTTTGAAAGGCAAAAAGAAAAATGGAGTGGTTTTGTAAATGAAAAATGTGAATCCCCCTTCAATTTAAATGGTAAAGAACAAACTTTGAGAACAAATGAAAATATAATAACATGTGTTTTTTAATGTGTAATGCAATTGGAATGATTTAACTGCACATATTTACAAACAAGTTATAGTTGTTGGCTGATACGTAGAACACACGTTCACATCACTTACGTAATAAGATTTGATTTATAATATATTTATTTTAAATTTATTTTTTATATTAAATTATGTCATATAAATATTTTACTAGATGTATATCTATTTCTAAATAAATTTATTCTTTAAAAATTAGATTAAGGTTGATTTAGATTCAGAAATGAAATGAGATGATTTTAAATGAAAGATAAAAGTTGAAAAAAAATATTGTTAGAATATTATTTTTTAATATTATTATTGTTTTAGGATTTGAAAAAGTTGAATTGTTTATTATATTTTGTGTAGAAATTTAAAAAAGTTGTAATAATAAGATGAGATAAAATGAAACACTTTCTGAATTCAAACGGGACCTAAATCTAAGAGTCGTGTTAGCGTGTCGCCCAGCTTTGATCGCTAGGCGTGCCCGCTAGCACAAAGTTGTTTTTATATTTTTTATCTTATTTTTTTCTTTTACATTTTGTTAATGTATTTAAATATTTTTAAAAAATAAAAAAATATATCAATACACTAAAAATTATTTTCTTAATTATTAAGTAAAAAAAATAAAAAATAAGAAAATACATAGGTCAAAATGAGGAGATAAATTCATACGGCATACTAATATTTTTCTTTTTATTCATGTAAATCTTATATTTTATTTATTTATTTTCTAAGTATACGCGGGACAGATTCATAATTCACGATTATAAATATCTTTTCACAAATATAAATATCGGGAAAAAAAAAAGAAAAAGAAAGCATACCAAATATAAATATCGGGAAAAAAAAAAGAAAAAGAAAGCATACCGTGGTTTGTGAAAACGGAAACACACACAACATAAAACGCCGCGTTATAAGTTTCAACACTTTCATTCACACACGCCTCCGCTCCCAAACCTCAAAACCCTCCCCGGGGTCTCTCTCTATCACCCTCTCTCTAATGGAAGATGACGACGAGTTCGGAGATCTGTACACGGACGTGCTCCGACCTTTTGCTTCGACATCAACATCGTCATCCGCAGCTCAAGATTCCCTCCTGGCGTCCCATACGCCGCCGTCTCTCCATCGCCCGACCGGTAGTGACGACGAAGAGATTGTCTATGGAGCTCCTCGCTTGAATTCCGCTGCGCCCAATCTTCCATCTGACCAAAACCTAGCTCCCCGCGCCATCGAGCCCACTCGCGAGCTCACTCCCGTTGCCGTGGCCGATTCCTCTCAGAATTTGATAGCTGGCGACGTGAGAGAGGAGGATTTTGCTGCTGGGTCTAGGGTTTTGGACAGAGGGGGTGCGGAATTACCGAGAAGGGATCCTCTTGAGGATGCGAACTATGGAGGGGACAGAACTGAGGATCTGACAGACAAGGACGTAAAATTCGATATCGAGGAGGCTACTGCTGGAATTTATGATGCGGGTTCCGATCCGATCATTCCAGGACTCTCCGGCCCGACAGCGGCGAACCTAGAAGCTTCCAGAAGAGAAGATGTGGGTGGTGATAACGATTGGGACAGTGATAGCGAGGACGATTTGCAGATAGTGTTGAATGATAACAACCATGGGCCCATGGCAATGGAAAGAGGCGGAATTGGCGGGGAGGATGACGATGACGATGACGAAGATGGGGACCCACTTGTTATTGTGGCAGACGGGGAGCTGAATCAGGATGCGGAGGCACCGGAGTGGGGCGATGATGCAGCACAGGCCGCCGCCCAGGATGGTGAGAGGAAGGAAACGGGCGAGGTGGGGAAGGTTAGCGGTGGCGTGGGTGCCACCATGGCCCCCAAAATTGGGTATAGCAATCATGGGTACCATCCATTTCATTCTCAGTTTAAGGTCAGTTTGTTATATGTTGCTTATTGAGAACCGGGGAATTTTGTACATGGGGTTGACTGAGTTTTGCCCTTATTTGATGAGATTTAGAGTGTGGTTGTGGCTTGTAATTCTCTTAAAGGGTGAATTGTTGGCAAGTTGATGCTTTTGGATTTGGATGGTATGTATATCGTGTTTGAAAAAAGTAGAAAGAAGTGCACACTTTAAAAGTTGTATTCTTCTCCACACTATGAGTAATGGAAATGAAACTTGGTTGGCTTAGTAAGTCTTTGGTAATTTTTAATGTATGCTGAGATTTTATTTCTATTGGGAGCAAAGGTTGATGCTCCCAGCTGGCTGGCAACGCAATCTTTAACAAAATTTTACGCCATGATGCAATGTTGGGATCTGCATACTACGGAAGGATTGGATCTCTTGTATACTCCCTGTGTACTTGAGTTGTACTTTTCTCCACACTTGGACCGGGTTTCTTTTCCTTCCAATCGCGTCCTTATAATAAGTACCTCACCCAGGTTTTGGTGTGAGGGATAAACATCCCCAATATATAAGATATATATTGTGTTTAATTCTGTAGGAAAGTTATGTGCAGTGTAGGTACCATTCTTCACACTGTTTGTTTCAGTGCCAAGAATTCAGATTTGGGCCCATTTTTTTTTCTTTGATTGGCACTGGGTGTCCAGCAAGATTTGGGCCCATTTCTATTCTAACTATAAGGAGATCTAACCATTCAGTTGTGTGGAGACATTTGTTGCAAAAAATGAGGGCGTTTTGGCCGTCGTATTTCCATAACGATTCTGTTAGCAAGTGAAAGGACCAAAATACACCATGTTTTGCATTAAATAGCTCCTCAGTAAAATGGAGGGGATCGGTTATGAGGGCAAACGCGTTTCCTTGAGCAATCCTTTAAATGGAATTGGTGCTACATTAGACTAATGCAATTGATATGTAGGGAAGTCTCTGAGGTTAAACATTATGATT
Organism: Juglans regia; assembly: GCF_001411555.2. NCBI lineage: Eukaryota > Viridiplantae > Streptophyta > Magnoliopsida > Fagales > Juglandaceae > Juglans > Juglans regia. The sequence goes on from NC_049906.1 coordinate 36,708,723, forward strand.
TTTTTTGCACAAGCTTGGGCTGCTTGGCATTGTTTGTACCCGTGTTTATTCATTATTATTGGTGTTGTTGATTTTATGATCTTCATATAAGAAGAAATATTTGCTGTTGAGAATTTGGAATCATGAGTGAGCAGATATCCATGGGTAGTTTATACCACAATGAATATGTATGGGGCATGTCTTAATCGATCTATTTCATTTATCTTTCACAGCAGTGTTGCCACTGTTCGGGTGGTCAAGAGGGAGCAGTTATTGCTAGAGGTGTTTATTTACTTCCATGTTATTTCCTCTATGAGCAAGAAAAATCCAGATGCTACATTTACAAATAGAAAGCACACAACTACATTATATGTAAAATAAAGTGATAAAGTATCAACTGATCAGAAAAAAAGTGACAAAGTGTCTTATATACTGCACCCTGCTGCCACCCACCCACCCACTGCAAAAATTATGTTGTTATTATCCTAAGATAAAATAAAAATAAAAATAAATTAATTAATTGCTAAAGGCAAGCACAAGCGACCATCCTGTGCACAAATTTTGGGTTTCCACATTACTTGCATTTGCAGAGTTAAGCTGATTCTAGTTTGCAAGGCATGCTTATGACTTTTGGGGTTGTACATCTTGCTGGTGCATTATTCTGGTAACAGAAGTCCAATCCTTTTATTTGCGTATGGGTCCAATGCCTCGAAAGTCCTTTTGAGATCTAAGATCTACCAAGTGAAATGTTTTGGAAACTTCTGCTCTCAGTTTTGCTTCCAGTGTCACTATTCTGTATTAACTCCTGCTTTTTATACTGAAGCGTGTGTGCTTCATATGCCATATAGCCTCTTTTTTTTTTTTTTTATAAGTAATAAGATATTTTATTTATCAAAAAGTAGGCATAGCCCAGGTACACTGGAAGTATACATGTGAATCATATAGCCTCTTTATAATGGATCATTAGACCCCTAGGGGTTGGCTCAAGTGGTAAAGACCTTGGGCTTGAGGGTATGCTCCCCCCAGGTCTAAGGTTCACTTCCCCTTGGGTGCAAACAATCTTTAGGGGCCATCGGACAGGGGGATTTATCCCTTGAATTACCCGAGGTGCACTTGCGGGAAACTCCTTGCCGAGGGCCTGTACACCCTCAGGATTAGTCGGGACGCTGTTCCTGGATACCCGGTGCCAATAAAAAAAAATAATGGATCATTAAGTTTCCTTCATATTCTTCAGCTACCATGTATGGTTTGATGAGTGGTTAATCCTATTAGGTGGTATGGTTACTTCAAGGTGTTTTTTTTTCTGAATTTGTATCATATGTTCTTTCATACCATAAGAAAAGAAAAATAATTTAACTCTATAGTTATTGGCTTTTACCTTCACATTTGGGTTGAAGAAGGTTAACCACGATAGGCCTCTTAAGAGTTTATTATATCTTGTTTTTATCATTTGTTCAGATTCCATGTCACAAAAAAGTTGTTTTGATTCCTATTTTCAAGTTTTTAGAATTATGTCTTGTTCGTGACTTGAACAAAAAATAAACTTGCGAGAAAACTTAAACATTAATGCGTAGGAAGGTTGATTGCCCCCCTCTTGCTTTTCTCTTTACTGGTGGGCTTGTGTCTTGTTTCAACATAAGAAACAACACAACAATTTACTCCCTTCAACACTGCACTTGCAAAACTTCTTGTTTGTTTGTATAAAGTGAAGATTTTTCTGTAGCTGCAATTATTCTTTTTTATGGTTAAAGAATATTTTTTTTAATTATTGGCTTATACCTGTTTGTTTTCCTTGTGTTTCCATGCAAGTCCTGATGATTTGCATTTTGTTAAAATGCAGTATGTTCGACCTGGTGCAGCACCAATGCTTGGAGCAGCTACCTCTGCCCCTGGAGGAGCCCCAGGTCAAGTTCGTCCGCTTGTCAACATGGGTCCTATGCCTGGTCGCGGTAGAGGTGACTGGAGACCAACGGGAATGAAAAATGCGCTTCCAATGCAAAAAGGTTTACATTCGGGTTTTGGATTGCCTGCTTGGGGCAACAACATGGCAGGGAGAGGTTTTGGGGGTGGACTGGACTTCACGCTTCCTTCTCACAAGTAAATTTTGTTTGGTTCCATAGTTGCGTATGATGGTTGCTTGTTTACTTTCATGATAGGTCATTTAATTGTCAGTTGTCTGTATTGCTGTTAGATATGTTAAAAGCTGAAAGGCCTTGGTTAGAGTTGGTTCATTAACATTGGGTTCAATTGGGAGTTTCTAGGACCAAACCCTAGTACACATGATTGGTGGTTGGAATGTTTACAAATTTATGAAGTTTACCTCTGACCTGTATGCCACTGTTGCCTCTCAACACAAGTGCATGTATCTTCTCAATACAGGCTATTGCATATGAAATACATCGACTATTATCTCAAACATTTGTTTTTTTCTGAGCTGATCAATGTTTTATTTGGTGGGTCTCCAAGATGTCTATACTTTTGCGTGTTGCTTGTCATAATTCTGGCTAGTTAATATGCACATCAATATTTGAGATTTGCACTTTGGCTTATCCCATTTATTTCTAAGTTGACAAAAAAATTTGGATCCTGTTTGCAATGATATAGTAGAGAAAGGAGTTGCTTCCATGTCGCTCAATACCCTGGAAAACCTTAAGGTGACCCAATTTCCTTCTTCATATGACCAGCTGAGACTTCTGCTGAAACAAGGGAGGAAACAACAAACTTCATTTGAGTGATTATTAACTTTCATTTTTGAACCCTTAAATTAGCTTAAAGGATATGTCTATTTATCGTATACCCTGTTTGTAGTCCTGTCCTTCACAGTGGTGAGTCTGTCGAGGGCATTATGAAGACAGTTGTAGCATGAACTTTGGGGGTGTAATGTGGAGTTCTTAATCATGAGGTGGAGGTTGGTTGACACCAAAACAATGTCTCTGAGGCTCTAATCCTGTTGTTTAGTTCTTTATGTTGTGCATTCTTATCTTGATTGCCTCGGTGTTTGTTCAACTATGAAGTTGCATTCTTATCTCATCTAGATACCGTTGATGCTTGTAGGTCAAGATTACTCAACTCCTCCATTTCAAACATGTACTTTTGCTGTTTTACAGTGTCATGCTTGTATCTCAGCTAACCTGAGTAACCTCAGAGGTGGCTCTTTCTCTGTGGCATGGCGACACTCTTTTTTGGTTTCAGCAGCCGTCTATGTTTTCAAGTGAATAAGGAAGATAGACTGTAGGCGTTATTTTTTCTTCACTAGCTCACATAGGCACTACCTCCCGCGGCAGATTTTAGGCTCTTGTCTACATCCTTTTAAGCAGATATGTTCTTCTAAATATTATTATTTCATACAATCTGCAATAGGTATTCCAACATCTTAAGAGTGAGTTAAAGAAATAACTTATAGATGGTGCTAAAGTTTAGTCTCTTTAACCTTCAAGTGTAAATTGCAATTGGGTTTTAGGTTTCTTGGTATGCTATAATTTTGTGATACCAACTTATCTCACTGGCCAGAAGAGGAAAAAGGGGAAAAAACTTTGGTCATTCCTAGATTGTCATGATCATCATGTAGTGATGGAGTTTAGTGTTCATTTAAAATTTTGCTAGTGCCATAGTTGTGTCTGATACATGAACTCCATCTTGTTTTGGCAGTGTGAGAAAAAGTGTTTTATCTTTTTTGTTACAGGATTCCTTCTCTCCACAATTTTGAATGTAGTCCATATCCTTTATATTTCAGAGCTATAGGGTCCTGCTAAGTAATTGAATTTCAACGTTTAGTATTTTACCTATGATTTGCTTATTGGGCTGCTCAAATATTTTCAGGACTATATTTGATGTTGACATTGATAATTTTGAGGAGAAACCATGGAAATATCCTGGAGTTGATACATCAGATTTCTTCAACTTTGGTTTGAATGAGGAGAGCTGGAAAGATTATTGCAAGCAACTGGTAACTATATTAACATTTGATCATACTGCTGAGCAATATAAATGGAATCTAAGTTGCTAGATATTGATTGTTCAGGAACCAATCCGGCTGGAGTCTACCATGCAAAGCAAAATTCGGGTTTATGAAAGTGGGCGAACAGAGCAGGTAATGAGGTCTTTATGTATCTCAGAAAGTTCATTGTGGTTTTCAATAGAATATTTGGTTTCTATTCCCATGTTCTGGTACTAAGGAAAAATCTTTTATTTGTTTTATTCCTCCCAGGAGTATGATCCAGATTTACCCCCGGAATTAGCAGCTGCCACTGGTGTTCATGATGTTTCAGCTGAAAATGCAAATCTTGGAAAGGTGGACGTTACACAGAATGATTTAGCGAAGGGATGTGCTCGTGTGCGCCCACCTATAGTATGTATAGCTGTCTATTGTTAATATTTATAGGATGGTAACCATTTCTAGTTCCTAAATAGGTGTAATCACATGTATACCTCCTGTGTACTTGGGCTATGCCTATCTTTATATTAATAAAATATCTTCTTACTTATAAAAAAAAAAAATTATTTATAGGATGATTCTTGTAGGTGATTATGTTTTGCCACTAATTTAATCCTGATTTTCATTTTTCTTATTGCCCTTTTCATTTCTTTGCCTCTTTAACTATCACCTTATTTTCCTTTTAGCTACTTAGATAAAAATTCTAGCTACTAGGCATATTGTTTTTGCTTGCTTTATCTGTTTCCAGGCTCAGTTTTTTTCCTGTTTTTTTTGGCTACCAGCCAACTGGGAGAGCAATACAGGTGGAAGGTGGTTATGGTGAGCGTCTCCCCTCCATTGACACCCGACCTCCTCGCATTCGCGATTCAGATGCAATTATTGAGGTATTTAATAAAACCTTCCTCAAACTGCACTGATCTAATGGTGTAGTTGCATGCTAAACTTTATAATGCATATGCGGTGTAGATAGCTGAAATTTTGGATGAACAGATTGTCTTGCAGGACTCTTTAGATGATGATTCCTCCACAGGAAATGGTGTCATAGAAGAACCAGTCAATGATCCATCAAGAGAGGATGTTAGAGGAGGTGATGTAGCTGAAGAAGATGCTGTGCAGGTGGATAGTGGGGATTATGATGGTCTTCCACAGGTGTACAATGGTAGAAAGAGAGATCAGGTTGATAGAAAAAAAATTCCGCTCATGAATTCTGTTCGTGATAACTTACCTAAGGGGGAACGGGTATTATCTTTACTCCCAGAAGCTCCAGTCCAGCATTCTGGTTCGAGGGGGCAGACTTCTGCCTATCCTAGTGAGAATCTTGGCACCCCTTACGATGAAAGGTATGAAACAGTCTTGGGAAGATTTAATCTGTGATATTAATTATAAAAGCTATAAGTTAATCTTACCGATATGATACTTTTATGTTCTAGTACATTCCTTCAATTTAGGGTCCCTTGTACTTGGGCTATGCCTACTTTTCTCATCAATAATATTCTTCTTTACCGATTAAAAAAAAATTGGGGAGACAAGTCCACCTTGATGCGACTAATCCCTAACTGCAACTACAGGGATTGGCTTTGAAATCTTCATTTCCCTTGTGTTTGTGTTTTTATTTTTAGGTTTTACAGACCAATCTCTCTAATGAATGTTCATCATTATTCACAAGCTGAGGGCATCATGGTCTGAACATATGAATGCATGTACAAGCAAAATAATCTATCATCTCTTGTAGATTAGAGAAGCATGATGGTATGATTCAAGAAGATCTTGTTTATAATATAGAGTTGATACACACACAAACATTTTATAAATCTGATCTCAGCTGTAGTCTGCTTTATCTGTCCAATAAAAGAAATATGTCTGTATTTCCCTTTAAAGCTTTTCAATTGGCCCTATATTTTTTTGCATTATGGAATTTATCATGTATGGCTTATGATAGTGTAGTTAGTTTGTCTAAGTTGTTACCGGCTTTCAACCATTTAGCTGGACTTCATAATTGTTGGCTTTAATATACTGCCATACTCAGAGGTTATGTTGTATTTGCTACGGATTTCCTTGTTACTTTTTTTTAAAAAAACTCTTCACTAGATCTTTATAGACTGATCTGGAATTATTATAACCTGTAACATTGCATCAGCACTTGTGGACAAAAAAAAGATTGCATCAGAACTCGTCAAATGTGTAAAACTCACTGCTTTTAAATACAGGCAGACACAGGGCAGAGAACTTGATCAATCCCCTCACATGACTCCCAGTCGAAGTACACGTGACGGGAAATTTCAGGATAATAAGAAGGAAGAATCGGTTGATAGCATGGATGGTAAACACAGTTTGCAATTATCATCTCCTGACACAGTTAGGGATTCCAGGGAGTTGAGCATTGAGCCTAAAGATGTTGGGCATGATGAGCGTGTGCTTGCTGACGGAAGCCCTGAAATGGAAAAGGATGAAATGACTAATTCGATAGGCACAGATGACAGCCTTAAAGATGGAGTGGTAAAGAAACTGAGTTCTCGAGTTGAACAACCTCTGCTCCCAGAATTTGATGAGGGAGAGGACTCAAAGGCTGCAAGAAGTAGTGAAAACAGCAAAACAAGATCAGGAAGCAGCAGGGACTATCAGAAGTGGCGGGATGGGGCTGAGGAGGAAGTCATTCAAGGACGTTCAGCACGTGTTGGTACTGTGAAAAGTCACCCCGATGAAAATGAACCAGGACACCGAAGAAAGAATCGTGATGGAAGACAAGAGATAGAAAGAAATCCGATGGTAGTAAAAGGAATAGGAGAGTACTCCTATAGGGACTGGGATTCTAGCCCAGGTCATCAATTGCATATGAAAACTGATGTGTTTAATAGGCGAAAGGAGAAGGACAATCTTGATGGACCCTGGTCACGCAGAGATGATGATCCTTATATCAGAAGGATTAGAAATGAAGACACAAGGAAGAGGGAGCGTGGTGATGAAATGGGATCCAGACAACGGAGTAAGGTTCGAGATGGCGAGAGGAGCGACAAAGATGAATATCTACATTCAAGAAAACAGTTAGATAATGGCAGCTATAGGGTTCAGTATGATAAGGAGGCTGGTTCACGCCATAGGGAAAGAGATGATGGTCTGAAGAGTAAGTATGAAAATGTAGATGATTACCATAGCAAGAGAAGGAAAGATGAGGAATATCTGAAGAGGGACCATGGCAACAAAGAAGAAATCTTGCATGGCCACAGGGAAAGCGCCAGCCGCCGAAAGCGAGAAAGGGATGATGTTTTGGACCCGCGAAAGAGAGATGACCAACTAAGACTTAGAGATAATCATGATGATCACCACTCTGTAAGGCACAAAGATGAGATCTGGTTGCAGAGAGAAAGGGTTGAAAGGCAGAGAGAGAGGGATGAGTGGCATAGGCTGAAACAGGCTCATGAAGATTATCTGCCCAAGCGGGAAAGAGATGAAGGACGGGTTGCTGTAAGGGGTGGGCGTGGTCCAGAGGACAAAACATTAGCTAGTCATGCTAGGGCAAAGGAGGATTACAAAGGATTTGATAAAGAATACCAATTCAAAGACACGGCGCGACACAGTGAACAGTCCAAGAGAAAGGATAGAATTGAGGATGAAAGTTCACATCATAGGGGACGTGATGATGTTTATCCTCGTGGGAATCAATTTAACAGTGATGAAAGAAGATCTAGGCTGGATAGGTCGAGTTCTCGTAATGATCGTGCTGTTAATGCTTCTGATAACCAAAGAGTACATGAGAAGAAACATAAGGAGAATACAAGAAAGTTGAAAGACTCCGACAGTCGTGATCACAATGCTGTAGGCTCTTCCAAGAGAAATCAAGAAGACCATAGTGGTCAAATTAATGAGGCGGTATGTTGCATGTTTATATAGAAATTGTTTTTCCTGTTGGAATAGTTGGGTTGGACCAAGTCTTAATGTCAATCATTGTGAATCAAGAAGCCATTTCCAAAGGCTTCAAAAGTGGCTACGTTGTTAGCTTTTTTCCTCCATAGTATTTCAAGCGCCTGGTTTTCTTACAATTAATGAGTAATTCATTGGAGCAAGAACCTCAAACATAGGTATCTTTTATATATGACTTGTCATAGATAATGCAATGACTAATATTAAAGGTGTTTGCTTTAAATATGTAAAGGGTGGGAATGACAAAGACGCATACAATCTTCTGTCTTAGACCTGACTCAAGGAGGAGATTGTTGACACCATTTTTGTTGCTCGAGTAAATTTCTGACTTAGAATTAGATTCTGATTACTTGGCTCATTCTTGAGGCTTACAGACATATTTAAAATGCTTTGCTCCTCTTGGTCAGATTGCATTTCCTATGATTTCCATTGATTAACCTGGGTTTGGGCTGAGAATTTGGGATACTCTTCGCTTGGATCAGTGAGTTGTGTCCTTTTTTCGGTTCATTACTTTACCCTTATTGGTTGATTGTTTAGTTCCCTGTGGGGTTGCGCTCATTTCTCATTAATGTTTCTTGGCTTGTGCACTTGAACCTGGTAGGAAGTGTTGAAAATTTAGTTTTCTTCTTGTGCCTTTATATAGGGCTTAAAAGGCTCCAGTTATCCAGGAAATGGTCAGCATGAGATCCCAGCAAGCCGTCGTGTGTCCAGAAAACATAGGGAAGATGCTTCATCAGAAGATGAACAACATGATTCAAAAAGAGGGCGCTCCAAGTTGGAGCGTTGGACTAGTCATGTGGAGAGGGATTACAGCATCAACAGTAGGTCATCATCTTCCTTAAAATTGAAGGAGATTGATAGGAAGAACAATGGTGCATCTTTTGAAGCCAGCAAACCTCCAGATGAATCTGCTAAGATGGTTGAGGCTGCTGATAGTCAACAACCATTGGCCGAAGAGAAAGATGCTTCTGATCTGGAAAGCAAAGATGTTGACACAAAACCTTTGGAGGATAGGCACCTGGATACAGTGGAGAAGTTGAAAAAGCGTAGCGAGCGGTTCAAGCTTCCAATGCCAAGTGAGAAAGAAGCCTTGACAATTAAGAAGATGGAGAGTGAAGTATTGCCTTCTTCCAAGAGCGAGGTTCCTGCAGATGCCGAGATCAAACCAGAGCGGCCACCTCGAAAAAGAAGATGGATAAGTAACTAAATGTGAAATCCAGAGACCTGCACGATTTTTGCTGAATTGCTCCTGCAGCATTGAGGGAAGTCTTGGCCTTATTCTTTTAATTCTGGAACCCAGCATATCCAATCATACCATATTTTATAAATGGTGTCTGTAGGGTTTTGGAGATAGCCATGTACCACTGCAATAGTTATATCATCTTGTAACCATGATGCCACCCAATACTTCTAATATCATGTGTAAATACTGGTGAAAGTACCATTAAACTGGTCGTTAATTCTTAAGCATATGACTCCGAATTAATCTGGGTTGCCGGAGGCGGCAAATCTGATCTGTGGGGAAGCCCGTGATCTAGGAGGCTCGGCTGGCAATGTTGACTTATTCCAGTTGTGGCAAATGGTTGAAGAAAAGAGCTATGCGCACAAGAGCAGCAGTTTTAGTTTAGTTTTATCTCTGTATTCTGTATCTTTGGTTTATTTTTTGACCTTTATGGGGGCCAGAAGCCTGAAGTAGAATTGCCTTTTGTACTTGAAGAACAAGTGAGGTAAAAAGAAAAAGAAAATCCCAAATTTGAAACCAAAAGAAACAAGAAAAATAAATGACTTTAGTCACATCTTCTGAGTTTCTCCAATGAGATGAACCTCTCTCCTTTGAGTTAAGAGCAATGCTGAGGTGGGGATTTTTCCACAATCACCAATAGAACAAAAAGGGATTTTTCATCCATAATCAATTAGTTACTCGAGAGTGGAAATCCCAAGAACTGATTGGCCATGGCATGACATAAACCGTGGAGGAACTTCATCTGGTGTACTGACTTTTATCATTTCTTTGGCAAATAATGTATGAAAACTCATTAAGAAGGTTCTTATACTCGTGTAGGTTGGACAGTTAACTACAGTTAAAATTTCACTGTAATTTGTGCCAAAATTTTGAAAACCGTTCCGGCCGAAACGGAAGAGATTTGTGCCAAATTTGGAGCGATGTGGTTGAATATTTTGTACCGGATTTAATTTTGGTCGTTTCGATGCGCTTCGGTTCATTTCGCTATGATCATTTCAATCCAAAAATCTAGAAAAATTATATTCATCATTCTCACACCACATATTACACATTTTTTTTTATTTTTTTCTCCAATCTGTCTAGGTACAGGTGAGTTGGCAAACGAGTCTACGTACGAATCCGATGTGGACTGCTCTGTCAAAGCCATTATTTTAAAGTAAAATGCTACGCCCACCGCTCGCAATGTCCCACTCCCCCTTCCCGCTATACGTGGCATGCTACGTTGTATGTCTTTAAAAATTAAAAAAGTGAAGCCTCCTTCATCTAAATAAATTAGAACGACCTTCGTCTTCAAGCTTGGTTTTCAAGCCAACCGAAACCCATTTCAACTTTCATCTTCGTCACCTTCGTCTTCAAGCCAGAGGAACCATCTCAAATTAAAAAATTATAACCTCCCGAAAGAAAGAAAGAAAGAAAAACAGAAGGTTATAAAACCCACCTGACATGCCCGTCTGGATCTGTCTTTACAACCACAGAAAGAAAGGTGGTCGTGAGTAAACTCTTGGGATTTGTCTAGTCTCTTTCGTGTGTCAAAGGATATTTGTACTTGATCCATTGGAGCTCTCCTTCTCTCTTGTACATAAAGGGCTTTAAGTTACTTACTGCTGCTTTGCTGCATTTCTTTCCTTCATGTCCTTTCTGCTCAATCTTTTGTCATTTCTATAAGAACCATAGGCGTTGAGGTTTATTTATCTGGCAACTTATAATGCTCCTGATCGCCATCTCGCAAAGATTGAAAAAGAATTTTAAAATATTATTGCTCATAGTTCTCGGTGTGTTTTGAAAGCAACGAGAATGAAAGAAGATGATTTATACAATGCTCCTGAAAAAAGTAAAAAGAAACAAGAATGGTCAAACATACTATATTAACCCAAAAGACTAGAATTTTACCCTTTGGTTGTTTTCCATTCTTCATGTTTTCTTTTTCATTTTCTCACACAAACAAAGCAAATAACAATACTAAACACAAACGAATTAATATCCTCCTATACAATCTCACTCTGCCTGTTCCTTTTAGTCCCTTTGGACCAAATTAACTAACAAATTACATCTCGCACTCCACATCAATCTAGACAAATCCCAAAACCAATAAAAAAAAATTTAAAAGAAGAAACTTTAAACTCAAAGAACGCTAAAATGAGAACTAGGAGCCACTCTCCTCATACGATGATTGCTTGAATTTTGAAGAACTCAACTCATCACAATTTAAGCTTCCAACTTTGCAAAAAAAGCCAACAATCTCTAGTTCCTGAACCCAAAGCACAGAAGAAAAAAGGAAACAAATCAAGTCTTCTAGACACAATATATATATTATTAGAGCAACTGATCAAGTCGTATATTGTGACTGTCACTGAGAACTACAAGGGCCTTCATCTCCACTATCAGTAGCTTGAGGCTCGTGTTGATGATGCTCTAATGAGTGATTTTAATGGCCATAATTCATATTCAAACTACTCCTAGAATAAGCATAAAGAGCGGCCAACATCCCTAGATTGGAGGAGAGCCGAAAGATGGCGCCGGAAATGTATCTCTTGCCACGCAGACTGGTGTCGGTGGATGTCTGACGGAGGTGTTGGAGGAAATGAAGGCAAGCTTTCGTTGGGGGTTGCGGATTTTCAGAATAAATGAGCAGCAGAGAGGGGATGTTGGCGGGAGACCAGCTTTGCCTTTTTTTTTTTTTTTAAACCCTTGGCATGCCATGTAGAATGGTAAGAGAAAACGATAAATGTCAACGGTAACTATAGCATCACCCTATTTTAAAAGAAACAACATGAAGAGCAGAGAAGACAATTGGCTTTCCAGATCCCCTTTGTCTCCCCTTCGTTCGTCTTTGTCCCCGAATCCCATCTTTGCACCCAAGATTCGCCGTTTGTTGGTGATAATTGTTGCCCCTTGCTACATCCCAAGACTCCTCTCTCTCTCTCTCCCTCCCTCTCATTGATCCATCTTCTACTGTGAATACAACTATTCTTTATTAATCTTCAACATTCATGATTCACTAAGAGTTAGATAAAATAATAATCTCTGCAGAGAACAAACCAGATCTACACAAAGCTGATCAGCTACAATGGTTGAATGTAATCCTCGTCTAGAAACATAAATATGTGAGATCTAAGATAGACTCATTACTTCAATCATCAAGAGCAGAGAATCCCAATAAGAAAACAAAAATGGGAAATTGGAGGTAAATCAGAGTGAATGATATTCAAAAGCTGAAGATTTCTTTAATTCTCTTTCAATTTAAATCTTTCTATTGAACTCGGAAACAATGAAAGCAACAGGGCCCAAAAAATCTAAGCAAAAATCAAAATTAAAAAGGGGAAAAATATATATTCAAGTCTACAAATTTTCTTTTTCTCTTCCGGTCCTCCTCCTTGGATGCAAAGAAAATGCTAAATCCAGATTTTTTATCCATACCTGAGAACAATCTCGTAGAATTAAAGATGGTGTAGAACCTTGCTCTCTGCTCCTTCACAAGCCTAGCACACTTTCGGTAAAAGTACACCTTCTCTGGAGAAGTCTACATGAAAGGAGCAGTGGAGAAGTGGCTTCTAGATGACTCTTCTTTCTTCAAAAGTTTCCACTTCTCATCAAAGTAAAATGGTGGTGGAGCACTGAGTGCACAAGTACTGGAAGATGGGGAAGCCATGAACATACATACTAAGTTTGCTGAACTAAAATAAAACGAACTGTTTTAGTTTCCCACTTGAAACGCACCGTATTAATATTCACGTTCTATATCATATTCGGTGCGCATGGGTGCGCAAAATTACTTTGAAATAAGATTTTTTTTTTTTATTAAATATGTGGTATATGAATGATGAATAGAATAATTTAATTAATTTAGAAATAATAAAATAAAAAAGAAATTAATTTTTTTTTAAATAATAAAAAATGTAATGTGTGATGTGAAAGAATGATAAGTTATAAAAAAAAAGAAAAAGCTACGCATCAGCCCGTAGCTGCAACACACCTAACATCAGTTTTTTATTTTATTTTTAAACTCAATATGTTAAGTGTGTTGCGGCTTCCAGCTGATACAAATAATTTCTCTAAAAAAAAATCTAACACCGTTTTTTGTAATTATTTTGAATAACATGGCATATATGTAATTTCCTCATCTTCTTATTCCCCCGCCGATTTCTCTTTGATTTCTCCCCCTTCCCTTTTCGAATGAGTTTCTCGGAAAAAAAAAAAAAACGGCCCTAGGTTTTCTGATTTCTCCCCCTTCACCGATCACCACACTCCGACGATCGGCGTATACGTGACGGCGCCACCTACACAACGTCGCAGCTCCCTCGTGTTGCTCACTTGCCCCACGCCATCGTGAATCGTGACTCGCAGCTCCCCCCGTCGTCTAAGCGACGACGCCACTTCCGCCCCAGCTTGTGTCTTGGACTCTGCCGTAGCCTGTAGATCCCCTTTAACGTCACTGCAGGTATTAGATAATTTAGATTATTAGCTGTAGATTCCCTTCTAGCTCTGTGTATTGAGAATTTGAGATTGATGTGCATGCTATTATGGTTTTGTAATTGATCAAGAACCATATAGAGCCCCTTGATAATTCCTGCAGTGATATTGTATATATACAGTAGATATATACCTGCAGTGATATTTTGAGATTGATCTGCATGATAATTCCTGCAGTGAAATTCCATAAACCCCAATTGCAAATTTCGCTTAATATTTGTGTTCACGATAATTGGTTGCTCTTTTGAATTGCATATGTAAAATTCCTTTGTTTCTGACAACAATAACCTTCCAAAGTATGCAAGAAAATCATGAAATTGAACAGAGATGGATCATTGCATAAAACAGAACATTCACTAACCTATTAGTCTATTACTGAGTCTAGTAAGTGTTTCCCTGGCATTTTCTTGTGAAAATGTAGAATCAACTTCACTATCGTCCTTTCTACTCTGGAATTCATGCTCTTAATTTTTTAATGAGTAAGAATATTCAGTTTCTTCAAGTTTTCAGTCTTGATGCAAATGTGTTAACATCTCACAAAATCGATAACAATTCCTTGAGAAAAAGTAATCACTTTCATGGACTAAAGAAAACTATGTGGGTGTACTGTACCTGTAAGGGTAATGGGCAGATTTTCCAACCATTACCTCAGGCAGGTGGATTCTGAAACGATTTTAGGAAAGACAGACAGGTCAAAACTGAGCCCATGAGCCTATTGACCATTGAGAAGTATTATTAAGTTTATCAGGTATGTATGCTTTTAAGACTTGTATTGGTTTTATTTTGGAATATAGTTATTATATATATATAATTTATTCATATAACGTCTATCCCAAAATGGTACACCGAAATGTACCGGTACCTAAATATTTTGTTCCAGTACCTCAACCGAAACGGGATTTAAAACTTTGATTTCTGGACCAAAATAAAATAAAAGAAAACCACTCCTTCAACCTTGCCACAAAATTTTGACACATGAAATGATTTAAGTCTATATGTTAAGTAAATAAATAAGGTAATTATGATATCTTAAGACCTTGAAAATTATTTTCAATTAAATAATCTAGATTATAAAATACAAAAAAGAATTAAAGATTCTCTATAAAGAGGAATGTAAAATTTTTACCCTTAAGTTATTTTGAGAGGATTCTAATATTTTTTTTTTTTGAAAAAAAAGCCTTTTAACATTTGTGGGTCTCTTGAGTGGCTATATGATGTGTATATTATATACTACACAACTCTACAAGCGAAGCAAGCTGCTTCTATTAAACAGCACAGTCAGAGTCTGGAACTGTACAAAGCAAAACCCGACCTTCAACTCCGGTGAGTTAGTCAACCTGGGTTTATTCGTATTCTGGGTATTTTCCGACGTTATGATTTTGCTCAGTTTCGGTAAAAACAGTCTTGTGCTGTTGCTGGTTACGGTTCTTATTTAAATATAGAAGCAAAGTTCCTTCATTTATGTTTGTCCTAACTCCTAAGTTTTATGTTCCAAGGTTTTGATGCCCTTAGACATTTAGAATGCTCGATAGGGACACCTAAGGTTCGAAGTCCACGCGCTTTTGCTGATGTCTGCTTGTTTGAAGCAAATTATGTAGGCCTAGTGTACGGTTGCCAACTGTTCGTCAAATTGTACTGCACTTTTTCATCACCGGCTTGGTCTTGTTTCCCTTTTGACATGGCTATGGCTTTCTTGCTATAATTGTTTCAAGTTTGTGTTTTTAACTTGAAAGCATTAGTTCTTATATTCTTTGTATAATTGTTGATTTAGTTACTCAAATTCGTTCTGATATCACTTCAGATTAATATTGAGATAAAAAATATAAATGCAATTGGGAGTCTCCCATGTCTGTCTTGTTGAGGTATTTTGGCTGCTTTACCAGTACCATCATTTGGATCCTAGACCGAGCCCTTAAATCAAAAGCTCTGTTCATATTTTAAGAATCCCTCCCAATTTGAGAAAAAAATGAGGTTCTTCACTGTTATAAGCTCTTGTATGCCTTTGTATTTTAACTGCACTGATTTTCGATTTTCAATTTTTTTTTTTTCGTTATCTCGAAATGATCCTACATTTGGCTTTAGTGGTTTATGCAATTTATTATATCCTTCATGACAGGACTTGTCTTGAGCAATGAGACTCGGTTTTGTTTGCTGCATCACTAGCAGATAGTAAACACTTGAAAGAGTCCTCCCTGCTATCGAAATCTTACCATCAAAAGCAGTCATTTCTGTTTCCGATTGACCTCAATGTCTCTCAGAAGACCACCACTGCCTCGTCTTCTACTTAACAAGGTCTCTTGTATGAGGAATGCCCAACAAATCTTGCGACATGTAAATGTCTCCATCCATGATGGTGGGGCGCTCGTGCTAACAGGTGCCAATGGCTCAGGTAAGACTACTTTCCTCCGCATGCTGGCTGGATTTTCTCGGCCTTCTGCAGGTGAGATCCTGTGGAACGGTCATGACATTACAGAGTCAGGAGTATTTCACCAGTACAAGCTTCAGCTCAATTGGCTCTCTCTGAAAGATGCCATCAAAGAGAAGTTTACAGTCTTGGACAATGTCCAGTGGTTCGAGGTACTTGAGGGCAAGCAGGGGAAGTCTTTGCCTGCGCTGGAGCTGATGGGTCTTGGGCGGTTGGCAAATGACAAGGCAAGAATGCTGTCAATGGGCCAGCGGAAAAGGCTGCAACTTGCAAGGTTGCTGGCAATGGATCGGCCAATTTGGTTGCTTGATGAGCCTTCAGTTGCATTAGATGAAGAAGGGGTGAAGTTACTTGAGTATATCATTGCCGAGCACAGGAAGAAGGGTGGGATTGTGATTGTGGCAACACATCTCCCTATTCAAATTGAAGACGCCATGTTTCTGAGGCTGCCACCAAGGTTTCCAAGAAAGATGACATTCGTAGATATGCTTGATCGGACAGACCTCCTATAGCATCCCATTACTAATATTATTGTTTTCACATAAACCCCGAGAAGACACCATGCAGTTGCTTTGTAGTTTGTACCTTTGCAAAGCCTGAGAACTGTGTATTAGAAGTGGGGGTCTGTACCACCATTGAGTTGAGTTCCTTATCTTTTTTTTTTTTTTTTTCATATTACGAATAAAATAGCCTCAATGTGACCAACTCAACTGTTTTCTTCGCATTCAAAGTGATATGAATGCGTCAATTTGGATCAAATGACAACACCTTAATTTCTGGTGTTGACAAGGATCGAATTCCTCCTCTCCATGTATAAAAAAAAAAAAAAAAATGATATGAATGCAATGTATTGTAAGTTGTAACTGATATCTAACTTGATATTGGTGTGCAATTTTAATTAGGAAGCACTTAAAACATCCCATGTATATAAGCCTTCAACATTATTCATGTTCGTTGGTGCTATCAGCAGTAGGCCCAAAATGCCCTCCATCTTTTCCCCATTACACCACCAGCTGCAGGTCGTATGACCAAAATGACCCTTTGACGCTATAAATATGAGTCGAGTTCCCAAGCAGCAAAGAGGGTTCCTTTCACACTCGTTTTGGAGAATGAAGGCGCAGAGGGGGTTCGGTCTAGTGGATGCCCTCTCTCTGTTTTGCCGATGATTTCTTCGACCCTTTCACCGTCCACTTCTTACGCCAGGAAAAGGAAAAAAAGAAAAAAAAAAGAAAACATAAACTCTCTCTCTCTCTCTCTCTCTCTGAATCAAGCTGATTCTTCTTCTAATCTCAATATCCAAACGAGGCCTTAACTCTCTCTCTCTCTCTCTCTGCGATGTGTGTGTGTGTCTGTGTATATATATATATATCTATATGATGTGATGAGGCTGTGACGATGGTTGGATTGTTGTGTAAGAGTGTGAAATCTTCAGGTCTGAGGAAAGGGGTCCGATTTCCATGGCGGGGTGACTCGGATGGCCATTTTTGTGAAGTGTATCACAGAGGCAACTGTTTGTTGCAGCCATGGTTATTGTGCCCCTTTCCTCTGCCTGATCCGGAGCCCATTCTGAGCCTCCTTTTCCTTTCTGCCTGTCTCTCTTTTCCCCCTTTTTTTACTGTATATTCGTAGATCTGGCTATGCTATTTTAAACTTTTTTTTTTCATTGTTTCTTGTTTGGCTACTGAGAAAACTGGGAAAAATAACGGACGGCACTCTCTTTTGTTTTGGATGTAGAGTCTGAGCCTTCTTTTCCCTCATCCTGTCTCTCTTTTCCCCCCTTTTTTACCGTATATTCCTAGATCTGGCTCTTATTTCAAATCTTTTCATTGTTTCTTGTTTGGTTACCGAGAAAACTGGGAAAAGTAACGGACGGCACTCTGTTTTGTTTGTTTTGTATGTAGGGTTTTAACTTTTCTCACCGATTTTTGTCAACCAAAAACTGCTTCAGTGCTAATTAATGAGATTAGAAAATAAAACAAACAAAACTATTTAGTGATTAAGGCAGCCCCTTCCTCAATGCAATTTGAGTTTTTCCTTGGATTTTTTTTTTAAAATAAAAGAAAATACTTGTCAGTTGTCCCCAGATTAAAAGAACTTAAACAGAGTTTAATGGTTGGTATTATTTAATTATCCATAACATTTGAAATTGAACTGTTAAAGAGTCTTCTTGTATTTTGCTTACTCTTGAGTTTCTTTTGAAAACCCCTTAGTTAAAAAAATGACAAGAAGAAAAAAATCTTAAAACCAATGTTTAAAAAAGAAGATAAAAACAGAGAACCCATGATGTTTTCTGGTAATAAGGAAACAACTGGCCTCGCATGATTTGAGTTTTTTAATTGCTGTTGGCACAAAATAGATGTCTTTGACTTTAATATTTTTTTAAAGAGAATTAATATAAAATGAATTTATAAATAGATATAATTTTATAAAATTTGTTAGTTTTATTTTATATTAAAAATAATTTTATAATCTGACGTATTATATCAAGATATATTAATTTATAAGTTTATAAATTATCAATTTGTAAGTTTATCTTTATAATTATTTTGTAATTAAAATATTTTTATTTAAAAGAGAAATATAAACGAGTTAATAATCAATTAATAGTTTCACCTGTCATGTTATTTGTTTGTGAGCAAAAGTTGAATGCATAAAGCAGATAGTAATTCTATGGAGAGAAATGATACTTGCAGTCATGAGCGTGCAGTCGCCGTGCAGTCGCTTTGAAAAAAGTGAATAAATAAGGGATCCACATGAAAAGAAATTAATTTTTTAATAGTAGACCCCACTCTTTTTCAAAGCGACTGCACGGCATTTGCGCATTCCACGACTGTATGTAGCATTACTCTTCTATGGAGGGAAGGAATGGCAAAGTTATGTGTAGTTTCACAGTTTTTTATTAGTTGAGTACCTAAAACATACTTTTAACACATAAGCACAATGATTTTTCTAATACCATCAATTAAACTGTCAGTCCTCGAAGATGGTTTGGGTAGGTTTGGGAGGTGAGATGAGAATTTTATATTTTGTTTTGAAATTTAAAATATTAAGTTTTAATATTATTATTGTTTTGGAATTTGAAAAAGATGTATTGGGATTTGAAAAAGTTAAATTGTTTATTATATTTTATATGAAAATTTAAAAAATGTATAATGATGAGATGAGATGAGATGAAAATTTTATATTTTATTTTTGGCCCCAAACCTGCCCATGAACAAAAGATTGTACTCCACCATCCTCGATTTTATCTCCTGAAAAATGGATCTTTGGTTCCTTGGACAGATTTTCTATACCTTAGCTGTTGCTATTATGATTTTGTTCCTCATGTCATCTGTTTGTTTTATTGCTACGATGAGGAGCGAAATAGATTTAACTAATTCGGTATTCTTAAACCTTTTATTAGTATTCTTGAGATTTTTGGTTTGATTGAGCATTTAATAATTGATATTAGAGTAGTAATCATGTCAGGAGTTTAAGTTACGGAGCGAACATTTACAAATTGGATTAAAATATTTTAATATTATGTATAAACATAGTGTTAAGTTATTAAATATTAATAAATAAATAAAGTTATCAAAAAGAGAAAAGGTTATTACTAGATTAGTGTTGATGGAACGGACTATCCTATTATTAACGTCAAATTCAAAATCATGATAAAATGTTATGATTCTAATAATTAAAAGTTTAACTAAATTAATATTCAATAATCCTGAATTTTGAATAAATGATATTATGCTCTTTAACAATGTGTATAACATATCAACAGTCTGATCGCTTATGAACAGATTTTCTTTGAGAATTTGAAATACATGAGTATCAAATATGAATATTTGGCATTTTATATTTATTTCAAAACAAATAGAGAGCTGTGCTCAACCCAAAGCAACACTGTTGGGAGTTGGGAGGATGAACGGGAAAGAAGGGTAAACATGGAACAAGTCGAAGATAGTGGGAAAAGAATGGGTACTATAAACTGAGGTCCGTGGAACACTCTTAGGGTTCAATCTCATTAGTTTAAGAATGAGGCTCTGCTCTCGGGGAGGCCGCCCGGCGGGCGTTCGCCACTCTCTGAATGACTGCGGAGCCGATGATTTTCTTAATTGCCAAACCTGCCCTTCACTCTGTCTCTGTCTCTGTCTATCTGTCTGTCTGTCTCTGCATTTGCAAGCGAAGTTATGAGGCGGTGATGATGTTTTAGCTTGTGAATCAGACACCGGGAATGGACTGACCCGTTTCTTGGCGGGGCGACTCCGAGGGTCCTGTGTCAAATGGCTATAATGGCCTTTTTTCACAGGCAGCTCTTTGTTGCAGCCATGGCCGGGGATGCCCTGCCCTTTCTCCTTTGTCTGAAGAAAGGCGAATCTGAGCCTCGCTCTCTCTTTTCATCTCGTTCTTTTTTTAGATAGATTGAATATTAAATATTGACTTTCTTTTTTCTTTCTTCCGTAATCTGTACAAATTATTAGCGGTAACTGAATGCAGAGATGCTTTCAGTTATCCAACTTCAATGATATTCCATCAGAGCTGGCCATGGAGACGGCTTTTACATCTCCAATAATGAGTTAAAAATGATATGATTTAATTTTTAAAATCTAAAGCATGACAGATAGCTTTATTAATCTTGACGACATGGGTAAGTCGAATGCATTTCATTTTAGTTATCAAAGAAAAAAAAAGTTAGTACAATGCTATTCGAGGAAGACAGTAGGTGGAGCTGTGAAGTGCATGACTTCAGAAATGGGTATTATTTTCAACTGTTTTTGCAACTGTTTCCCACATTTTCCAGTCATAAAATCCGTGTAAAGATTTGATTTTTACCTCATCTTCTTGTCTTCATGAGGCATTTTATGTCATGTGGGATCGTCTTTTCATATGGGCTGTGAGACATGCGAGATCTAGTAATGTACTTGAATTGGAATGGGATGTGTACAGCTCTAAAATATTTTCTTTCCAGTAAATATCTAGTTTTAAAGATATCAATGACATTCAATTCCATTGGGACCGTGGAATGAGAAATTGTGTGGGCGGAGTAATCGATACAACATCAGATGTGACGATCACAGTTAAGATTTTTCCAAAGAAAAAAGCTTTTGACTCTGTTGGGTATGAATCCCAGTGTTTGTTTACAGTGTTTGAAAGTCAGGAGAAGAAATTACAGTCTACAGCGAATCATAATCGATATAAATATGCCACTCAAATCAAATCTTTTTAATGATATGCAACCTATTTGTCAATGTCTACTACACAATGCAGACTCACGAGTTAAAAAAAAAAAAAAAAAAGGAAAAATAATTAAGAAAAAGTGAAAGTCAAGAGGCAGCAGGGACAAACAATGCCAGATTATACTTGGTCCATCGTCTTAGTATCCCATAAACAAAGCAAGGACCACAATTGAGACCAGAGAGAGACACACGCTGGTAACATTTGCTGGTGCACTTGAAGGTGCTACAGTAGGTGTTGCAGGATCAGGAGTAGCAGCAGCAGTGTCTTTGGCCACAGGAGGAAGAGGTGGGTCCACAACGTCTGAGGCCTCGAGGGGTGGAAGAGGGGCTGCTGCTGGTGGCTGTACTTCAGGAGGAACCAAGGAAAGTAGAGAACCTGCTTGAGCTGGTAAGATGTTGTATTGGGGTTTATCTGTGTTGGTACATGGGCTCCCTGTAGTACCAGAAAATAGCAATACGTGAATCATTTTATTGCATACACCATCTTTTGAACTGAACAACTGAAAAAAATCTGTAAAAGATGTGTCTGGGGAAAAGTATATGATGTACTAGAGTATTATAACATGAAGAAATCCCCCATTTTGAGTATATCTGAAATGAATTTCAATGGCTAACAGTAGTAACTCAAGGTTGGAAATGTAACACTTACTGATGTACTTGCTTGCAGTTCCTGGATATTCAGTTATGATCCCGTCAACTCCAACTCCATCAACAAAAGTAGCTATCTCCATAATAGGGTCTGAGAAATAGTCAAATGCCAGTGTGATGTACTCATTCCTAAGGACATAGACATACACCGAGATATTGGCTTTCTGAAATTCCGCAACAACATTTGTCATAGCCGTGGTGAAGAAATCATTAATCTGAATGATGGATGACCTTGTGATGGCAACTGCATCAGCATACTTCTTGATTTCCTCCACTAGTTGTTTTGGTGCATCACCTATCTTCTCTTCAATCAACAGTACTCTTTTGTAGGTTGGGACATTCTTAAACTTGGACAACACTGAAGTGTCATCGGATTGTATCAAGACTTGCTGAGTGGATTGCTTGTCGAAGGTGGCATTGCTCAAGGCAGTGTTAACAGCACCGACAATGTCAAGCCCCTTCTTTGATGCTAGGTAGGCAGCATTCTGAGAAGGAAATAAACTTTGGAGTTTAAACATGAAGGAGAAGAGTTTCTTTGTAACGTCTGGATTTGGATTGGAATGAATTGAGATTATGAACAACGATGTTTTATAATAACTATCGTTATAGCAGAGTTGAAACGTACCTGAATATTGATCAAAACTCCAGAAACTGCCTTTGCTTTAGCTAACTCCAGAAATTCGGGAAGGGTAGTAAACTTACCAGCATTCTTGTATGCTGGGTTTCTCTGGAAGTCCTGGTACACACTCGCAATTTGTGCTGCAATGTGAAAGTTTTAGGTATAAGTAGGATTTAAAGCTCATGAAACCTGCATTTTTTGAAGTGTATGTAAAAGTTTTGAAGAGATTTACGCTTCAAGGTTTGAATCTCGCTCCATGTAAGGTCAAATGAAAAGACTCCGGCCTTGGATTGAATTTCTGGTACAGTGAGAGACCTGGAAATGAAAGTAGTCATTGCAGTTGTATCTCCGATGAGGTCAGCTGTATCCGAGCAGAAGGCCACTCCATCTTTGGACATCTGAACTGAGCAGTCTATTATGTCTGCACCATCATCTACTGCTTGCTGATAAGCAAGATCAGTGCAGCCAGGATAAATCCCACTTGCTCCATTTTTGGTGATAATTAAAGCTTTTCCTGAAAACGCACAAAATTGTTGTTGACAACTAAAGCTTTTCCTTCATTTCTTGAACATATCTTAGAACGTTTAAAGTTCTCATATCAGCACTCTTGAAAAGATCTAATATACATACCTTTGACGGGCTTGCTTACGTTCTTGTTATTTGCAAAGCATCCTGCACCAAGAAAGAGCAACGCAGGGTCAGACCATAACTCAGAGAACCATTTAAGTACCAAATTATGTACTTGCTCTTTAGATTCACATCAGTATATTTTCATTTTTAATTGGGGTTGCAAGACACATTACATGAAATCTCAAGGGAAATATCGAGAAGGCATGACAGTCAGGTTATCTCACCAATGGCTTCTGATGCTGTAGGAGAGAAGTCTGTAAGCACCCCATCGACAGAGAACTCGGAATTATCAACAAACTGAAGGTATTCGTTTGTTGGATCATAACTATAATTATAGCTTCCAAGAAGATCATTTGCAAAACCAGAAGCATATACTTCTAGTCCTTGTTTGTGAGCATCAGATACTAGGCTAGTAGGAGCGTCCCCCAAATACTTGTTTGCCTTTACTGGCCATATGTATTCTTTGGGGACAAGGATCCCAGATGCAAATGACTTGATTGATGCAAGATCCTGCAGCAGGGAACCGTACTTTTGATTGGTTGTGGGTTCAATCTCATCTGCAGTGAAGACCTGGAAGATGAGCTTTGTCTTGGCTTTGTTCACTTTCCCATTCATGCTCTTCAAGAAGCCGATCTCAGGAGATGAAAGGTAATTGATAACCATAAGTCTCATTGCCTTTTCAACGAATGATGTCGGGCTGTGTTTGTGTTGGTTGTAGAATGAATCATACTGCATTCCACACACCAAAGCGATCTTAGAAAATAAGAATGATGCTTGTGAAAAAGATAGAAGCACTTTTTGACGCAAATGACTCTGCTTAAGATTACCAATAATTAGCTCAGAGAGAGAGAGAGAGAGACCTGAACATTCAACCAAAATTGGGCTGGTTTAATTCCTGTTACATCTTCAATGGTGGATATAGGTGATTGTAAATCGAACAAACTTGGTCGAGAGAGTATTCCCTGGGTCACTGTTATGAAGATCATAACAAAGCAAATAGTGATTAAGTTGTTTCCTGCACAAGTTTTTTAAACATCTGCGTACATGTTATCACAGCAAATTGATTCATCATGCTTCTGCATTTATAAGATGAATGATGTGCACAACAACCATGCTTGCTTTCCAATTGAAAATATGATATATTCCTACCATTTATGTTATTGTTTCAAAAACTTATTTAAGAAAGCCATGCAAAACAAATTGTTCGAAAAAACTTATACTCTAATTCGAGATTGGATTTTCTCAATAAGTTGGTTCTTGAAAAGAAAAGATGGGTACCAATCCGGTTCATTAATGTAACATAGCAAGATATAGAAGAAAGACAAGATGTTTGAGACTTACATGATGCATTGTTGAATAGCTGATCGATTGTGTAATCCAGAGCAAACCACCCATGAACTTGCTTTCCATTTACATCGTAGGTCTTTTGCCCCTTTGGATGTACAAGTGCCATATTGGTTGAATTATCAAGCCTAATATCAGAGAGGCATATACCAATGCCATCTTTTGTTAGTTGCAGATTGCAGAACAAAGCTGTACCTTGCAGACTCAAAGACTGTGCCATTTGATTCGCAAATGAGCTCGACTCAGGAAACAGCCCCGAGAACCCGCCTCGGGCTATTACAAGTGGCTGGTTACCTGCAATCAATGTACAGAAATCCATTGCCAGTGATGAATTTGACCTTCTAAAATCAATTTCTGTAGTTGGAAAAGTACTTCCTTTGAAAGAAATCCGGATCTTGGAACTTACTACTTTGATCCCATTCATACAAAATTATCCAACCTTTTCTCTTTTTAGGAATTAGAATGTACCTTTCTTTTCAACATAGCTCCAAAAACAGATAAAAGCTAATTAGCAAAAATAGAATTATTACCATTTAATGTCAGCCATTTCTGTGATGGTGGAGCCACTGCAGATATCTTCCCTAAAGTTGAATGGATCAACAAAGAAATGAAAAGCAAGCACCTGATCATCTTCTTCTGATGCTGTAATGAATCCAAGAGTTACAGTTGGTCATCTTAAGGAACAACATAATAGGAGAAAACAAAACTAGAACATGATCCATGTACTAAAACTTAAAAATAAATGTTTTGGGGGATTTTTTTGCCTACTTTTCTTTCACAACATGGGTGAATAAATTTTTCAGTTAAAACTAAAATGACATGAAATTACTATCTCATTACATTTAACATCCGTTTTAAAAAAATTACCATATAACTTACCTGCATCTTGCAGGTTATGTGGGGGACACAAAACATTCCCTCTCAAGTTTCAAGTGAAAACTGTCGAGGGAATGTAATGGAAAGGAGAGGACTGATCGAGGCAATGAATACGATTGGATTAACCCCAAAATATCTCTCTAATTTTTTTTCTTCTTTTTATTTTTCTGATGACTGCAGTACAAATTTCCAGCATAAATAAATTGACAAGTATTCTCTATCACAAAGGAAAAACTGTTTTAGCTTTGGAGTTTGAAGTCCTTATTAAATTTGCTATTCTTGTTCCTCCTTTCTAGGTACAAGGTTGTTTTGTAAGAACCGAACCAAACCAAACCATTCACATAGATGCTGTGCTGTTTCGAAAAATGCGGAAATATAGTTGGCAGAGATTCCGGATGGAATAATAAATCATGCCAAATTAAGTTCTGAAACAGAATCCTCTTCATTTTACTTGGGACTGGTTTGAATTCTGAAATGAGATAAGATGATTTTAGATAAAAGATTAAAGTTTAAAAAAATATTATTAGAATATTATTTTTTAATATTATTATTATTTTGTAATTTGAAAAAATTGAATTGAGATTTGAAAATTTTGAATTATTTATTATATTTTGTGTGTTTGAAAAAATTGTAATGATAAGATGAGGTGAGATGAAACACTTTATGAATCCATACTAGGCCTTAAAATAATGTATTTGTTCAGCACAAAACTTAGGCTTCGTTTGGTTACGCAGTTCAAATGAGATGAGATAATTTGTTGAAAGTTAAATAAAATATTGTTAGAATAAAATATTTTAGAATTTGAAAAAATTGAATAGTTTATTATATTTTAAGATGAGATAATTTTATGTATCCAAACTGGGCCTTAAGGTACGTGGAGAAAGATTACTAGCAGCCGGTGAAACTCGTTGAACCAAAAAACAAAATCTCATTCAATGAGAGGAGTGAAAACGCAAGAGAAGGAAGACCTTTTCTTTTGCATAACTCTGTTTTTGACGCACTAAATAGCTAAATTAAGAATCCACACTAGTAATGGCATAAAGAAGCGAGCATAGAGATTTAAATAATGAGTAAATGCAATACATTGGGAGAAATATTTAGGATTAAAAACAAACAAAAATTATCCTAAAAATTTGATAAGAAAAAAAATAAAACAAAGAGTGGAATCAATTATATACGACATAATGTGATGGTCGTACATGAGTTTAATATAATATGAAGTAAATCTTAATTAGTGGTTTAGGTTGTATTATGAGCCAAACCGGGTAAAAAATCCTTCTCGAAGACTTTGCCCCTGGATCCCACGTGGCTTGCTAATGATTGCTTCGACTTGGCCTATCAATCCTAGTTTTCGCTCCATGGCCAAAGTCTCCTTAAAAATTCTTAAAAGATTACAACAAATCTTTGTTAGGTCGGGTCATCAAATTAGACAACCGCAAACACAACCAAACTCCACAAGAAGAAAAGCCTAACAAATCTACCCAAAATGCTTATAAGCATGGTAGAGTTTTGTACTATGTGCTAGTAGTTGACACACAAAATAACAGAGATACGGGAAAAAAAAAATCATCAAATGAAAGTGAAACTAGCTTGCAAAAGAGTCAAACTGCTAAAGGAAAATAATAGCATCCAAGCATAATAACTATGTACGTGTAAATTAGGATTTAGGAGAATAGGAAAGCCAGACTTCAACCAGCGTTTTGCTTTTAAAAGGGGACAAACTATTACGTTTGGGTAATGAGAATACTTTAGAAGTGTTAAGAATATTTGTGAATAGTTATGAGTAGAGATTGAAGTGAGTTTGTAGATCCCATTGAGAGTATTTTGAATTATTTGGATGTGTGAAGTATGTCGAGTTATTGACTTTTGGATAGATAATTGAAAAAAGTGTGGGTCCCATAAATATTATAGTGATTTTATTTTTAGTAATAAATGTTATAGTGATTTTTTAATATTAATAAATATTGTAGTGATTTTATTTTATTTTTATATATAATAATGATAAATATTATAATGATTTTATTTATATATATATAATAGTGATAAATATTATAGTAATGTTATTTTTTATTTATATATTATAGTGATTTTATTTTTTATTTATATTTAATAGTGATAAATATTATAGTGATTTTATTTTTTTATTTATATATAATAGTGATAAATATTATAGTGATTTTTTGAAAGACTTTGATACGAAGATGGTTCATTGCGTTTGACATGTGGAGCATTACTAATAGTACGAGAATACTTAGAAAGTGTTGAGGTATGTTGGCTACCCAAACGTAGTTTTAACTTGAAAGCTTAATTTTTGTTTGAGTGATATCAATCCATCTCAAATTAGTTATTGATAGAATTTATTATTTTTTCAACTTTCCAAAAATGTTAAACTTATCTAAATTTATTTCATACATTTATATATATATATATATATATATCTCAATCTATTTATATTTAATTATATTTCAATGGGACCGACAAAACACTACTATTCACATATTAACTCAGATCATCTGAAATTATCTCAACATTCAAATGCAAACCCTTTCAAAAGATGGCGAGTCGAGAGCCCAGGGGAGTCCTGGACTCTTGGTCCCAAATGACGAGGTATAAAAGAGGGTAGTGTGGACAGTTTTAGCTATTTTTTGTTTATGCGTTTGGATGTTGAACTCATTTCAAATAATTTGTAAATAATAGTGTTTTGTAGATCCTATTGATATGTGTTTGAATGTAAATAAGTTGAGATATATATTTAAATGCATAAAGTAAGTTAAGATGAATTGTTTAACTTTTTTATGAGAAGTTGAAAAAGTAGTAGATTCTATCAATGATTAGTTTGAAATGAATTAGATTGATTTCGACAACCAAACACAGCATATATGTAGTTAATGATCTCCATTTTGAGTCATTTTGTTTGAACTTTGGGTAAAGGTATGATGGTCTAGGTATTGTTCTCCTCCAAGCTTTGATTTCAGCAGTCATAGCTTCAGATGGAGAAAGAAAATGCTTGATGTTATTAAATGAAGATTGTATTTTCAAATATAAAATATTTTTTTAATATTTTTTTCTAATATTTTTTTAATCATTATTCAAATATAAAATTCATAGAATTTTTACAAATTTTAAAATAAAAATTATATTAAAATATTATATTAAAATATTATTATTTTAATTTTATAATATTTTATTCAATTTTTTCTCTTTTATCATTTTCTAAAATTTAATAAGACATCTTATATCAAACTATTTGAGATACTCCATGTCGAAAACGTGACTAACCTGCAAAGACCTGGATTATCTCCATTACGAAGAAAATAAGGATTCCTAGAATCCTTTGCTGAGACATCGAAATTGTTCTTGATGAAGAAGCCATAAGAAACGCGAACCACAGAGTTCAAGAAAGCTCTATACCATGTGAAAACTGAAGAAATTTATAGGCCTAACTCATCTCATAAAATCGGTTGTACAAGAGAGAATTGTTCATTGCTTATAAACATGCCCAAGACCTTGTCCACAGTCAATGTGGGATTATTCCTCAACACCCTCCCTCACGTGCAGGCCAATATTTTTTCTGATCCTTGTCACGGGGTAAGTAGTGTGGGCCCCCATTCGTCCTGTGGCTAGCTCTAATACTATGAAGAAATTTATGGGCCTAACTCATCTCATAAAACCGGTTGTACAAGAGAGGATTGCTCATTACTTATAAACATGTCCAAGACCTTGTCCACAGTCAACGTGGGATTATTTCTCAACAAAAACTTGAGCCGTGTTCTGATATAGCTAGTTTGCACAAACTGGACAGAAGTCAGCTATTTACAACAAACCATGTGAAAAATATATTTCTAACGTTCTAAATCCAAAGCTTCCTTGAGATTATCATGGTCAACCTCCAAGTCTGCAATCTCGATCTCCAAGGTTGAAGAAGAACAACTTTTCTTTTGTGGGTAGAAACTTTTTTCTAAGCTGCCATCATGATCATTATCATCATCGTCAAGGAATCTCTTAGAAAGTTGGATATCCAAGTGGAGATCAGCATCATCATGGAGCACGCCTGGATTGGCTCTAATCTCTTCATGCTTGAATGGCACCATATGGGCTCCACAACTTTTAAAGATCATTGAATATGAATAAATCTGAAACTCAAATTTCAGACTATTCCCCTTCAGGATATTGGGTTCTACAATCAAGTAAAGTAGCCATACGTGATCTAATCCCATCAAATGAGATATTCGTTCTTCACGCAAAGGAGCCTGTGACTGTCCCCTTGGGATAATACTACCATTGATCCTAACTCGAAATGAAAAATTTGGTTCAAGAGGGACCGGATTCTGGGGCTCAAAAACAGCACATAAAAGAACTCCTTTGATATCATTCCAATTGGAAGGCCCATTGATATTCATCTCACATGAATTACCTTTTGATATCTCCTTCCGATGGCTGAACCAGTCTGGAATTTGATCTCCCGGATATATAATACTGAGTGTATTGCTCTGATCAAGATGTCTCTGTCAAACGAATCATGTCATAAGTTTTATCAAAGAAATCAATAAAGCAAGACACATACAGAGAGAGAGAGAAAGAGAGAGAGAGAGAGACCTCAGACAGTGAAGGATTCCCAATATTCATGAGCATTTTGTAGCATCCAGACAAACGAATCCAATATAGCCCTTGTAACTCACATACAACAAATCGGAATTTCTCTAATAATTGTGGAAAACTTTCCAATGATATGCATCCTCCAGCATATATCGCTTCTATAGTTGGTGGAAGTCCTAAAATTCTTTGTAGTTGCTTGCAATCATCCAACCAAAGCTTCCTCAATCCAACAAATCGTTTAAAGCTTGCTGGAATGATAACTATATCACTCCCTGATAGATTTAACTCACGCAATGAGGATGAGCAATTCAATCTTGTCAATAAACTTGATGCTGATAGGACACAGCATCCAAGTTCCAAAAGTCTTAGTGATGGAAATACCATTGAAGAACAGTCATCATTAGATATGCTTGAATTTGTGGAAATTTCATATTCCGTTGCAGACACGATAGATGCCACCTCCTGTCCGATTCTTACAAGTTTTGAACAACCACTGAGCCAAAGATTCTGCAGATGTTGCAACTGATGAATGCTAGTTGGGAGATGTACAAGGTTTTTGCAGCCACTTAGATATAAAGAACGTAGTCGAGTGATATTCTTGATGGATGAAGGCAGCTCTTTTATACCAGTGTGCTCTAATCCAATGTCTATTAAACATTCCATCTTGCACTCTATTTCAGGAAATTTCTCGAGTCTTGAGCAACCTTTAAGTTCAAACAATTTTAGAGATCTCAACTTGAGCCTCGTTGGAAAGCACCTAAGGCTGGAGCATTCCAAAAGATTCATATTCTCAAGCTTATCAAGAAACCCCACATAATCATGAACCTCAACTAAATTTGTACAATGACGGAGAGTCAATTCTTTTAAATTTGGACTTCTTGAAAGATCAGGGATTTTTGTTAGGAATTTACAATAAGAGAAATCCATGGTTGTTAAGTTTTCATGACTCTGTTAAAAGAAATGTTGAGAGATACATTAGTTGTGGGAAGATCAAAACATAATACAAAGAAAAAAACATATATATATATATATATATATATGAATAGTAAATGCACCTTGAATCCCTCCCCAAGTTCCTTGATGGGGCTACTATGCATTCTTAAAATAGTGAGTTTCTCTCCATGAAAATTGGATGGCAAAGATTGTAAAGGATATTCGGGCCAATTAAGTACTCTCAACTCATTAGGGAGATAATTAGGTCCTCCAGAGAAGCATCCATTTTGATTTATAAACAATTTGAGCCTTTTCATCTTCGTGAAGACCTCGGAACTCAAGCGTATCGGGTCTTGTTTAGGCAAATCTACCAATATGGCTTCAATTTTGTTTGTTGCCTAGCAAGAAAATGTATCAAGCTGTGTGCTAGAAGAAATACAGGAAACAAAAATTCTGCATAGTTTAGCAATTGGTAGAATTGTTATTTAGATAATATTCACATGATCCATGCCTTTTTATGTTATCATTTCTGTTTTATGATTTCAGATCTAGATCCTAATCTATGGGAATGCCTAAAAAGCAAGTAACCATATTCAAATATCAAAGTAGATATTTTTTCCAAATTTACTTGTAATCTTCTCACTATTAATGAACACAGCTCAGTAAAAATAATAAAATATACCAATCTTTGAACTAGGAAAAAGGATATTTGTGGATATATATGTATCATGATTGTATTTATTCTTTGTATTTAGAAATAATATTATCATGAAAAAAACAAGATTATATGCAACCCTTACCGTATCTTCTTCTAACACATAACGAACATCTTCGTGAAACCACAATCTACTACGTTTACCAGGTTCTTCTGGTGATTCTTGTCGAACAATTTCTCTGCCCATATCTTGTAACAAGTCATGCATCTCCAAGATGTTATGCCAATCAATAGTTATAAGACACTTGTCTATGAGGATTTTGATACCAATATCTGAAAAGTAGCCACGACTATCCAGTATTTTAATAACATCATCCATGTGCTTTCCTTTAAAGAAGCATGCAATGTCAAGAAAAATAGCCTTCTCATTATCATCCAACCCGTCGTAACTTATTCTAAGTTTTTCTTGAATTCTTTTGCTAGGAAATCTTTTGTACTTGTCTAATGCACTTTTCCATTGATATATACTTTTATCCTTCAGATCCGAACCTAGTACTGTTAAAACTAACGGAATGCCCCCAGCATATCGTATTACATGTTCTGTGAGTTTGGCATAATCGTCGATTGGCTTGTTTCTTTTGAAGGCATGCCAACTAAAGAGTTGAAGAGCTTTATCGTGGTCCAATATCTTCACCTTATATGTTGAAGCAACCCCATGATTAGATAATAAACTTTGATCCCTTGTTGTTATGATGATTCTACTTCCGGAACCAAACCAATCATGTCGTCCAGCTAATTTTTCTAATTGCTCCAATTGATCCACATCATCAAGAATTAAAAGAACCTTTTTGTAGCAAAGCATCTTCTTTATCATGCTGATTCCTTGATCATCGTTGTCAACCGTCAAACTTGGATCTCCTAAGATCTTAGAAAGAAGTGTCTCTTGTAGTTTAACTAGACCACATTCTCGAGTTGAAGTTTCTTTAACGTTTGGAAGGAAACAACTACCCTCAAATTGATAAGCAATCAAGTTATAAATTGCTTTGGCTATAGTTGTCTTACCAATTCCACCAATTCCGAATATTCCTATCATGCGTATGTCATTCATTCCAACATTTAGAAGCAAATCAATCTCTTGTATGCAAGACTCTATTCCAACTTGATATTTGGCAACGTGTAAATGCAAAAGATTTATTACTCTTGAGTTCACCCATTGAATGATTTCATTGATAAACTTAGATTCGTCCCTACCAATACAAAAGAGAAGAGATCAAATCTTTTATGAGGTCAAACATTTTACAGTACTGAAAGATATGAACATGAACTAGCCATTACAAGATTTTCTTTTTTCTTTTTTTTTGTAACAAAATGCTCGATTTTAAGCATAATTTGTTTTCACAATTAATCTTAACTCATCTCATATCTTATTTAATCATTACAATTTTTTCAAATTTTCACAGTACAAAATAAAATAAACAATTTAACTTTTTTAAATATCAAAACAAAAATAATATTAAAAAAATATTTTTTAGTAATATTTTATTCAACTTTCAACTTTTATCTCAACTCATCTCATCTATGAAAACAAACGAAGTAGACTCGCATATGTTAGCCTTATATTTAATATTAACATCAATAATTTCTTGGATTCCATTCTCGACCCAGGAATTACTTGTTATTAGATTGAACTTATCAAGAGCATTAATTTTTCATCTTTCCTAAAAACCAATTGTTGCCAAATAGAAGAAGTTACATAAATGAGGATTCATGTCATTAGATGTATAAGAATGAATTTAGAAGAAAAATCTTGAATGAAAGGGACAAGAGTGGTTAGAAATACCTTTCTTTCTTTAAATGGAACCCTGACAGATTGGCCACTTGTTTTAGGCCTGCCTTCCATTTGTTCACCTTCTCCATGTCATCTTTGAACCTATTTTCATGTTTAATGAATGCTTTTCTGAAACTTCCCTTTTGATTTCGTACTTGTGATGGATCTATATGGTAAAATATAGGGAGAACCATTTGTTGCTTTGTTTCTTTACACTCAAGGATCTTTATCAATTCGTTCAAACACCACGTGGATGATGTATAATTTTTAGAGAGTATAATGATTGAAATCCTTGAATCTTCAATAGCTTTGGAAAGCGCCGATGAAATGTCTACTCCTCTTCGAAGCTCATTGTCTACATAGGTATCGATTCCTCTTAGACGTAAAGCATTGAGTAGATGTGCAGTAAAGTTGTTACGAGTATCATTTCCTCTAAAACTCAAAAATACATCGTAGACGCATCGATCAGGATTGGTTGAAGAAGAGGAAAAGGCCGCTCGTTGGAGATCCATGGAATAATTAGAAGTACCTGTGTATATGTAAGGCTGATTACTGCTAATAGATAAGAGATCGAATTGAAGAACGGCCCCTCCTTGGAAGAACAATATTAATACAAGTTGATCGATCACACGCGTTGAAGCAAAAGACCAGAGAGCAACTTCTTGGAAATTTCCTTTCATAAAATAAACTTCTTTGAATCAACCAGACAGTTGAGCCTCAAGAATTTCTAGCTGTTCTAATGGATGCATGGCCGGAGCGGGGGTGACGGCAACTAGGCATTGACTTCACAAGTCATGATTATTCGATAATGAAATGAGATAGGATAATTTTATATGAATTGAATAAAATATTATTTTTTAATATTATTATTATTTTAAAATTTAAAAAAACTGAATTTTTTATTATATTTTATATGATAATTTAAAAAAATTATAATCATAAAATAAAATAGATATTCAAACGAAATTAGAGAATTCAAAGCGTGAATGTGAAACAGAACCCCTAACAGTTGATGAGCAATTGAAAATGTCAGAAAAAACAATAATATTATAAATTAGGGCAGTTCTCAGACCAAATTAATAATGGAAACGCGATTTATAAGGAAGTCATCTTTGAAAATGTTTGAAGTTTCAACTTCCAGAGTAGTTGAAATGTCATACATGGATTGTCTAAGAAACTCCACCTTGTTTACAAGTTTCTCTCAAGTTTTGACTTTTGTACAATGAATGAGATAAAGAAACATCTTCAAATGCTGCAAATGAAGAAAAAATATAGGTTTTTCCAGCTTTTAAAGTTTAAAGCATATAGAGAAATTAGCAAATAGGGAAATTTCAGATTTATTTATTTTTTTAAAAAAGAATATTTGGAACTGTCTGATGGATGAAAGTATATAGAAAAATAATATTTACAGTTTTAAGATATATAAATTCCACACATTCCTTTTGAAAATTTTGAAAAAAGTGAGTAAATCTCACTGAAATTTACGTAAAAATATTATTTCTTTAGTGGTAGATCTCTTTTTTTTTTCAAAAAGAGTGCGCGGCACATCTTAAGACTGTATTTGACATTAGTCAAACATATATTCACTTCTTTTGTATTAGCATATAATCGTATGTATATTTTTTTTTTTTTAAATTAGCTTTTATACAAAATTTCTAGAAAAGTTTTAAACCCTTGTAGCAATTGTTAAGATTAATTTGTTTATGAGATATCAGCGGCCTGTGGCCTTCTGGAAATCTTTTTATACGAAACAATCTAGAAAGTGACAAGGAAACAAGTTTAATTATCAAAGAATATTCCAAAATATCAACCAACCTGGTCTACTATATTTCTGCAATTATTGCTTGTTCCTCTCAGTTTAGGATCCATAAAAAGACGAAATTTTTTGTTAAGAATTCACTATTATTATATATATATATAGTACTGTTATTGGGCGCCATCACATGGTGCCATGTAGTTAGGGCTGAAAGTTAGTCGGAGAAATCGACCGAACTAAACCAAGAATGAGAGCGGTTGGTCTCGATCCATGAAATAGAAGATTGAAAATTTTCGGTCCAATCCCGTGGTGGAGTTTTTCCACCCTGGATCAGACCAGACCGACCGAATAGTAAAATAAAAAAATAGATGTTCGGTCCGGAAAAAATGATGGATAGAAAACTTCGGTCTATCAGCCCCCCAGACCAGACCAAATCGGACCGATCGATTTACACCTCTACATGTGGTTTATATTAACTAGCATTATTTATATATTAGTTTTGGAAACATTCATATAATATACAAAGAGCTCATATTAATCCTTCTTTCTACTCAAGTCAAGTTTGTGAGGTTTTCTATGAATAATATAAATATAAAGGAGGGTAAAAGGAGATAAAATCAAGATGCTTAACAAAGTTTTGGAGATCAATGTGTTAAACATTGACACTTTTGTAAAGTCTCTAATTATTGTATTATGTTATCAAGCAACATTGGCTCATCATAAGCATAAATAAGTAAGCTATTCCAAAAGGCAAGCCTTATGATTTAAAACAATCTCATAGCCTTTTCAACTTCATAAAAAGCTTTGGAATTCAAGTGTATACCAGGTCATGATCATGTTTTGGCAAATCTACCAATTGCATTATATGCACATCTTAGTAACAAATTAACAATATTAGCTAAGAAATAATTATTTGCAATTTATGAACCATGTATCATATGGTTGTATATCTATCTTTGCTCAGTTCCTAAAAAAAAAAGCTGTAATTTTAGTGTTAATACCTTGTTATATTACATGAAAATCTTGAAAAAGTAATCAAGTGTAAGGCAGAATGCATGGAATTAACATGGAAACATCCTTTAATTAGCAGCTAAATCATGTTAGTAAGCATTTAGATTGTGCCAAATCATTAATTGGTATCTTAATTAATTTTTATGCTAAATCATTGATAGACAAAATTAGGGAAATTAACACACTTGGAGGGTTAAAACTTGAACCACGTTACCAATGATAGCAAATTTTCTAGGTGATGTTCAGTTCCGTTGGATACAGAAATACTCTTAACCCATCTTATTTCATCTCATCATTACAACTTTATTAAACTTTCATATTAAATATAATAAACAATTCAACTTTTTTAAATCTTAAAATAATAATAATATTAAAAATAATATTTTATTTAACTCATCTAAAACCATCTCTTCTAATTTCAGACGAACCAAATTACCAAAATATATAATATTAGAAGAGTGGGGAATACTATTCTAATATAATATTAGAGGAATGGGTAATACCGTAATGATAATAGCATTCACACCAATATTGCAATTTAGATAATCGAGCTATATATTTTTCATTTTTCTAATCAAATACTCTACAATAATTTCTTAATTTTTTCTTTAAACCTTTATGTGTATTTTCTATTCCAATACACTTTGTGTATTTATCTCTCATTCTTTATTATATTAAAAAAAATAATTTTTTAAACTCAAAAAAATTTAATTTTTATTATTAATTAAAGAATAAATGTAATATATAATTTTTTTTTAACTCAGCAAAAAAGTATGTAATTTCTTATTATTTAAT
The DNA here is from genome assembly GCF_001411555.2 of Juglans regia. Classification (NCBI taxonomy): domain Eukaryota; kingdom Viridiplantae; phylum Streptophyta; class Magnoliopsida; order Fagales; family Juglandaceae; genus Juglans; species Juglans regia. The sequence continues at coordinate 36,745,605 of NC_049906.1, forward strand.
ATCACATAAAAAATATTGTTATTTAAAATTATTAGTATATGTAATCCCCAAAATATCCTTATCACAACGTTGGCCCAATAAGACCAAGCAGGGTAACAGGTTGCAGGAAAAAATGTAAGATCCTTAACCCGCATCAGATCCCAACTCATTCCGGGAACCGAATTGCTCCTCGCTTTCTTCCCACGACGAAATCAGAGAGAGAGAGAGAGAGAGAGAGAGAGAGATGAAGATCACGGCGCTTTTGGTGCTGAAGTGCACCCCGGAAGGGTCCGATCCGGTCATACTTGCGAACGCGACGGACGTTAGCCACTTCGGGTACTTCCAGAGGTCCAGCGTCAAGGAGTTCATCGTTTTCGTCTCTCGCACCGTCGCCAAGCGCACGCTACCCTCCCAGCGTCAATCCGTCCAGCACGAAGGTTCCGATCTCTCCTCCATCGAATCTTCGTTCTTTGTTTTTGCCTTTTGCCTTTCCATACGAGTTCGTTCGGCTTAGAGCTTAGGTGATTCTATAGCTTGAAGGTCCCAACTTTTTTTCATCATTTGTATTTTTGTATGCATTAGCGGTGCAATTTGGTTGATTTTTTTTGAAAACTCATTAGGTTTTGGTGAGTTGTTGAAAGATATCGATTTTGGTTACCGAGTGGGGATTAGGTCGTGGACTCTTCTGGAATTTGGTCGGACAATGCGCAAGTTGATTAGGTGTTGGTGAATTTCTATGAGCTCTAATTGTTTGTGTGCGCGTCTATATACGGCTGCGTGAAATGTATTTGTTTTGGAATTGGAATTCCCACGGTGAGTGAGGTGGCCCTCTACTGGTGGGATCATACTTTGTTTATGGGGATTATGGAACTTTATATAGCTTCGTATTTATTGGTATATACGTCACAGCTACACACTGTAATTGGAGTCCAAGACTACGATTCCAGTGCTACTAAACATGGTGGAAGTGATCAAACCGTTTGTTTAATTTATGATGAATGGATTATGGCGTATTTTGCAATGACGTTTTTTGGGTGCTTTGTTAATTGAAATGGGCGAATTTGGATTTCCAATAGGACGTTGGTGTTCCAGAGTTCGTTCTTTTGTAAATGAATCATGGGGAATGTTGTCGTGATTTTCAAGTTAGAGTAACATAATTCATCCCAATTTGTTTGTCCTGGTTTCTGAGCATTCCTTCTATTTTTGTAAAGCCAATTTTCTTGGTGTTGTATAGAGTACAAGGTGCATTCTTACAACAGAAATGGCCTTTGTGTATTGGGCTTTATGGATGATCACTACCCAGTTCGAAGTGCCTTTTCTCTGCTCAACCAGGTATACCCAATATAATCCTTGTTTATCTGTTTATGTACCTCTTTTCTAGAAGTTAAATTTTTTCTCAATATGTTAGATAATTGATTAACCTACCAGAGATTTGTTTTCTTCAATGTACAAGCATACCATTTCATGTTCTGCTTTATAAGGTTGAAGGGCATGGATTTGGAGATGCTCAGGGAAATAACAAGCAGATCTTCTATGATAACTATTAGTATTTTTGCCCTTGATTTCTCTTTAGCCACATCTTCATAGCTGTAGTTGTGCTGAAGGTTTGGGTAGGGTGTGTAGGTGGGTGAGTGGCTGGGAGTCTGTTGGGATGGGGAAGGGTGTGTGATTGTGTGTTCTTGGTATTATGCTTCCTGAGGTTCTGGTAACTTCAGGTTCTAGGACTGGTGAATCTTTGAGGCTTTATATCTGCTTGCGTTAAATTATAGGTGCTGATTACAAACTTTGCCAGGTGCTAGATGAGTATCAGAAAAATTTTGGCGACTCATGGAAGACTGCACAAGCAGATAATACCCAAGCATGGCCATATCTGAGTGAAGCTTTGACAAAATTCCAGGTGTTTATAGTTTTTATTCTTCATCATTGTTTAATATTGGGTCATGGACAGCAAGTGGATTGATAGTATTTCATTTATAACCACTACTATGTCAATTGGGTTTTTCTTTTCCTTTCCTTTTTATTTTTTAATGGTTGAAGCATCAAGAAGTAACAAATGATAACTGAATGGTTTTATTTCTGCTTTCTCTTGTTTAACCCTTCAGGACCCTGCGGAGGCTGATAAGTTGTTGAGAATTCAGAGGGAGTTGGATGAAACTAAAATTATCCTTGTAAGTCCTGCGTTATTGCTTCAATAGTTTATTTAAAGTTAGATGATGATAAATCAAACTGTGTTCCTTTTATGTTCATGATTCTTGCATCCACCATATTTTAGTTGCACTTGAAAGCCTGTGGGATACAGAAAGTATGCTGAAAGATATTTACTTTGATCTTTATTATAAACTTAGTTCCTTTTATGGGAAGCATTATAGCTTGCTTTTCCCATCTGGTTTTTGCATGCAGCCTAACTTTTAGGGCAGTGTTAGGTTACTATTCCAACCAACATACTCATGTACCAAAAGACCATCTTTCCTGTGCCCACTTGCCTCTCACTCTATTTAGTGGGCTATCTCATTTTTTAACCATGTTGGATAGATTTGTTATTATTAGCTGCAAATGGGTGAAAATGGTTTGAAGGGTGTTCGACTAACCTTTTTTATTTGATTTTGAAATGGCAGTACGAGGCACAGCATATTCATTTTTCCAAGATGCTGTTTTTTAACTTGTTTCCACTATTTTATTTTTCGTTAGTCAGAGTAAGGTTTCAATTGCGGAAGATCAATTTCACAATCGGCTGTAGTAAGCTGGACTTGTGCATTTTTTATTTCAGCAAGCTGGCTAGTTAGCTTGCCCGTGTTTTTCGAGTTCTGAGATATGTATGGGATAGCTTACTCTGTGTTGTGCAATAGTGCCATCGCAAGTGCAGGGGTTTGAGAGGAGCTACTACATAATATATACTTGTGAAAGGGAGGACCCATATTTAAGCCATCCCTCCTAGGATTCTACTTAGGTGGGACAAGTGCTGGGCAATGACCCTCTGATATGGTATAAGATATTGGATTCTTGTGGACTCCTAGGAGGCATGGATTGAATATGGGTCCATGTGAATATGTGAATTCTTTATTGTGGGCATTTGAATGAATTGAACTTCTTTGACTGAGATTTGGATTGTTGAGAAGCGTATGGACTTGGTCCTTGTTTTCTCGTGGCGATCATTTGATGTATCAGGGTGGTTTCACCTGTTTTACCTCTCTTTCTCTTAAGTTCTTGTTTTCTCGCGGCAAGCATTTGATATATTAGGATTTTTTTTTTACCTTATTTGCCTTTCTTTTTTATTTTTTATTCACATGTAAGCGTTTTTTTTTTCTATTTTTGGTTTGATACAGCATAAGACTATTGACAGTGTACTTGCACGAGGTGAGAAACTGGACAGTTTAGTTGAAAAGAGTTCGGATCTCAGTTCAGCATCACAGGTTGGTAGAATAAATTTATGTTAGCAATGTGCATTCACATTTTCTGATGTCAAAATTGAGGATGAAAATTTGCAGTCAACATTAGATCCATTGAACACATTAATCCTTTTGAAATGAGCCATGGACCTAAAGTTGTGAATGGTTGAAACAGATGTTCTACAAGCAAGCCAAGAAGACAAACCAGTGTTGTACCATACTGTGAGCTTCTGCGGAGAGGAGCAATCTTGTAATTGCCTCCACATTTTCTAACGTCAAAGTTGATGGATGACAAATTGTGATTCTACTATGTTTATATCGTTTATCAATTGTTTTGTTGTTGTTGATGGATTCAAGAAATGGAAGGGAAAAAAGAAAAAGAAAAAGAAATATCAATTGTTTGGTGGGCAAAAGAAAGGAAGGAAACCTTGTATCGACAGATCATTCTATTATATTATAGAGTATATATGTGCTTGTTAAGCTCAATTCAGATGGTGTATTGTGATTTATCCATTCTGGTTCTTCATATTTAGTCACTCCATATATTTGTTCTAAAATTGGAACAGTCTATGAGTTCTGATTCCACTCTGGTTTGTCTTGATCCAATCGCCAAACAGTAATGCCTAGTTTGTTTTTGCAGATGAAATGATATAATATGAGTTAAGATTAAAATTAAAAATTGAATAAAATATTGATAGAATATACATTTTTTTAATATTACTTTTGTTTTTAAATTTGAAAAAGTTAGTATTGTTTATTTTATTTTATATAGAAATTTGAAAAATTTTTGATAATTAGATGAGAATGATTGTGAAAATAAACGAGAAAAAATTATTTTGAAAACCAAGAATGCTTACCATCGCAAAGAAAAATATCAGTTGTCACGATGCCATTAGGAATTAGATCACCTTCCATGATCCTAACCTTCGGTATAGCATTGTTGCCCTTTATTGCATGTACAAAAGCTTTTATCGGAATAGGAAGAGACCAATGGATTATCTCAAAGTCAATTTGGAATCTTGGATGGCACCATTGCCTTGTAGCTAGATTCCATTTTAATTCACACCAACATTTAATTTACTGTGGGAAAGGCAGTCTCTGCATTTGAACTTAATAACATCGACCATATGATTTACTTGGTTTTAAGACGCATTCAAGTCTGTTCTTCATATATTGAGAAGAGAAGACAAATAAAAGGCCATTTTGGTCGGTATCCAAGATTCAAAGCATTAAAAACCCGAGGCTCGAAGCCTTTGACGTGACTCAAATGGAACTTTCATCTCATCTAGATATCAACCAAAATTAATGAAACCTTTGGCTTGACTCAAATGGAACTTGCATCTCATCTAGATAAGGCTACAGCAAAACAGTCAGCATCAATCCCAACATCACCACCAGATAACATGATAAGGTCCAAAGATTGATCAATATACTCATTTCTCTTGGATTCTCTTCTAGAAAGTAATTCTACCACAGGAAAAAGTACATCAAACTCTCACAACAATTCAAATTGAATAAGACCCAGATGATATTTTACAAGGAATAGTCCCCAACTTCATAATCTAGGCATTAAAACTGTCTTCACACACTTTCCTGCTGTACAAACACTACAAAATAAGCAATAAACACAATAGCCCTAAATCTGGATGCTGCTCTTTGGATTTTTGGTCTTTTACTTTATAAAATACATAGAACGGTGAAACCCCAATATACCATTACCATTCAGCTATTTTCCCAAAATGGATTTAAACCACCAGATGCCTTTGGTGTCACTAGGGCCTTCTCCCTCTGGGGGAGGATCACTCTGTGGCGTCTTGTGGAGTTTGCTCACATCATAGCCCTCATCTTTGGCCCTTTGAACTAGCTGATTGTATATCTCTTCATCCATATGGGTTTGCCTGCATAATATCTAAGAGAACACCACCGAAAGAAAAAATAAACAAAAAACAAAAGCAATTAGTATACTATCCGCCACTACCAAAAAAAACTGATTATTTGTTATAAGTTATTCCAGCAAAAATTGTTAAAATGAGTCAATTTTTATCGCAAATAATCTTTATCGTCTCAAATAGTCTGTCTATGTAGGGCTATGCAATACACAAACCAGAAACAAAAAAAGTAAAGATTGGGGTATCTTTCAAAATTGGTTCTTTGCTGCAAGAAAGCGTGACAATAAGCCAACTATAATTGCAAGGAAAAACATATACATATATACTTTTATCAAAGAACCATGCTTACAAATCCAAATTTCCTTGTAAATACAAATTCTTTTTCTCCTCATCAATTCCTCTATAACAAATCAATTCAAGACTTGCAGTAAAATTAATCAAGGCTAAGTCGCAGATTATCAAGAAAATCAATAACAATCCCAAAAGATCGAACATAGATTCATTGAATTCAAAAATGGCGAATTAAAAGAAGTCTCGCACATAAAATCATAATTAAAGATCATTGACATACCCAAAGATACTTCCTGCTAGGCTGGCCAATCAAGGCATATCCATAATCATCATCAAGGTACAAGACCCAGTAGTCCCCGACCACAGGGATGATGGGCAGGAATGGAGGCACATAGAACTTCACTTTGAGCTTAGCCTCATCACTGTTGGTGTCAGCCTTGTATGCAGTTCCTTCTATGTACCCTCTTTTCCCATCAGACCAGGTCTCATTGAGCACATTCACAGTTCCATCATCTTTCAAAGTGTACGTAGCCCTTGTGTTCTCACCATTTTTGGGCTGGAACCTTGACGGGAACGAGGCTATCTCATACCACCGCCCCATGTACCGATTTAGGTCCAGACCCTTCACCACTTCCATCTCTTTCTTTGCCATTGCTTGCAATTCGCAGTGTACAGTCAGAGAGAGAGAGAGTTCCCGAGGTGTTTTTGCAGTTAAAGGATATTGCGCTTGCTCTTGATAAGTATGGATCGAGATGCAGGTCTGTGTTTAGAGTGATGTGATACGACGTAAGACGTGGCGGACTAAGAGCCTTACGTCTGTTGCGTGTAACCGTTGAGGTGAACGTTCCAGATCTAGATCGGTGTTTCTAGGATGTTTCGGTTTTTTTCTTTATTTCTTATAGCATTAGCATTGGATTGACTATCCTATTCTTCAAATTTTAATTAATATGTAACTTTTTTACTTTTAACTAATCATTTAAAATTTGAAGTCTACATTAGATTAGTCATCACACTCTTTATAATAATAAAATATTATTATTTGTTATTATTTATATTTTTTTTATTAATTTTTATTTTATTTTCATAATCTTTAATAACCTCTAACAAATCATATTCATTTTTATTTTCATAATCTCACAATCTATAATATAATAATCTCATATATATATAGATAGTAAAATTTCATATGAATAAAAATATCATATCTATAATATAATAATCTTAAAAAATACTTTTAGACTTGCTATAGTTCTTTTCATATTTGAAAAGAATAATGGATTTACTGTAGCTTATAGTTTGGATGAAAATAATTTAGCTAATTCAATGTGGAGTAAATATAGATGATGTTTGCTAAATTTAAAGATAAAAAGACATTTGACTAATCCAATGCCAATGCTCTTACTATTCTTCTGTTACCATTCTCGGAAAAAGTGGTGTGAAAATTTGTGATGCAAAACTCGGTGATGAATACCGACCAAGAAAAAACAAACTATAAACTTGGTGAGGATGGAAAATAAAATTAAAAAAAAAATGAAAAACTTGGTGGCTAAGAAAAAGCATAGAGCCAAATATATCATTGTCTAGATCAAGACATGAAGAGACTTGAGCCCTCCCTTGATGAACAGAAAATGGATTAGAATTCTCATCGTTTAATACCTTGGGCCATGGGAGGATATAAAATGCAATGTCCTAACCTTGCAAAGAAAACAAAAAAAGATGGTACAATGTTCATCAAGTCTCTTGATCTCGTTTAGTTATGCAGTTCAGATGAAATATTTATTAGAATTTTATAATATAATTTTTATTTTAAGATTTTAAAAAATTAAATTATTTTTTATTTTTTATGTGATAGTCTAAAAAAATTGTAATTATGAGATAAAATAAAATAAGATGATATAATTTAATTTTATGTAACCAAACCTACTAATTCTTATTGGCAATTTTCCATATGCACTTGATGGTATGAAAGACCAACAAGCATCACAAGATGAGGAGTATGATACGCATTGTTAAAAGGATCGAGATCATTTGAAGTTTGGATAACTCTAATATTTTAGAATTGAAAATGATAGATATTAAAAAAAAACTTTATTAATATTATTAAAAATTTAATATGCTTTTAGAGATCCACGTGAAATCTAATCAATGTAGATATTGATCTGAAATCTATTATCTATTTTACTATCATATTCTCACAATCTCATATATTTAATGATTAAAGACTATTTATTATATTTCATCTGTAACTAATCATTTAATGTCATGTTAAAGAATGTTGATGGAATAATGAAAAACAATAATGATAAATATAACTTTTCTAAAATAAATTATTTGTTCCATACATCTTGTATCTAAAAAATAAATGTTTTAGCTACGAAGAGTTTTTATAAAAATAAATTTATAAATTAATTTAATTTAATGCAATATATTAGATTGTAAAATTATTTTTATTATAAAGTAAATTTAATATATCTTATAAAATTATATCAATTTATAAATTTAATTGAATAAAATCTTGCGGCTAAAACACTTCTCTAACTAAAATATCTCTCATCTTTGCCTTTCCTTAGGTTAACCATCAGTCCAACCACCTCTCACGATTAGCATGCTCCTCCTTTCTTTCCTTTTTCTTTCATTATCCATTCCTCCATTCCTCTTTCTTTTTTTTTTTAATCTTTATTTTTCATTGTTCTCTCTTGGATTTGTCTTTGTAGAATTAGATCTACCACTTGATAAGGAGAAAAAGAGTTCTACAGTATAAATTTACAGAGACATGAGCATAGCCGCCTGTTGATGCAGATGATGATTACAAACGACAATCATCATGGCACCACCATTCACCCTCCTCTTGGGTTTGTTTCTGATTAGGCTATTTGTACTGCGTTTAGATGTTAAACTGAGTTAAGTTAAAAGTTAAAAATTAAATAAGATATTGTTAAAATATTATTTTTTAATATTATTATTATTTTAGAATATAAAAATATTAAATTGTTTATTATATTTTGTGTTGAAATTTAAAAAAATTGTAATGATTAAATAAGATGAATTGAGATGAGTTGGAATGAGTTTGAAATCCATTATTTTGTGTTCTCTCTTGTAATAATTAAATTTATATTTTTAATAAGTCTAAGTTTTTAGAATAAGTAATGATTTAATGTTGTATTAAAGTAGAGCTCCTAAGTTTAAACTCTCATTCTACAATTTATATTTTTAATTAAATATATCACGTATTGGATCTATTTATTGAGGGAGAGTCTGACCGAGAGTGTTAAAATAAAAATAAATAACTAAATCTATTTCTTTCAATTAGTTTAAGCTTTTTAAATTTTTGAGATAAATAATGATTTCACATGGTATCATAATATAGGTTTTAAGTTTGAACCTTGACTATTCACTCTATTTTATTTAATTAAATATTCAACGTATTGGACCCATTTATTGAAGGAAAGTATGGCTCACAGATGAGGATGAATATTAAGAATATAATATAAATAATTAAATCTATATTTTTTTACAAGTTTAAACTTTTGATATAAGTGATGATTCTATAAATAAAATATTTTTAAAATATTATTTTTAATATATTTTTAGATGAGATAAAATATTTTTAGTTAAAAGTTAAAAGTTGAATAAAATATTGTTAGAATATTATTTTTTAATATTATTATTATTTTGAGATTTGAAAAAATTCAATTATTTATTATATTTTGTATGAAAATTTGAAAAAATTATAATGATAAAATAAGATTAGATAAAACTATTTATGTATCCAAACCGGTCATAGTATAATTTCTTCATTGATTATGTAATTAAAAACCCAATATGGACCCAAAAGACTAGAGAAGGATCCTTCTAAGTAGCCCTCATTGGGCTGTATTTTCAATTGTAGCCTAAAGCCGGGTTTGAATAGTGAAATTATCTCATTTTATTTAATCTAATTATTATAATTTTTTCAAACTTTTAAATAAAATATAATAAATAATTAAATTTTTTAAATTTTAAAATAAAAATAATATTTTAACAATATTTTATTCAACTTTCATCTCATCTCAATATACTGTCTAGACCTAATTCTCTCTCACTTTTTTAGCCTTTTCCAGTGATGTTTAGTGTTGCTTTTCTGCCCATTGAGGCCACAAATGAATTTATAAAAGTAAATTTAAAAAGTGATATGACTACATTTTGAGTAGCGAAGATATCTCAATACTTTCTAAATATTTTTGTACGGATAAAAATATTCCACATGTCAAAAATAGTGAATCATCTTTGTACAAAAGTCTTTTCAAAAATCACTATAATATTTATCACTATTATATATAAATAAAAAAATAAAATCACTATAATATTTATCACTATTATATATAAATAAAAAATAAAATCACTATAATATTTATCACTATTATATATAAATAAATAAATAATCACTATAATATTTATCACTATTATATATAAATAAAAAATAAAATCACTATAATATTTATCACTATTATATATAAATAAAAAATAAAATTACTATAATATTTATCACTATTAAATATAAATAAAAAATAAAAACACTATAATATTTATCACTATTATATATAAATAAAAAATAAAATCACTATAATATTTATCTCTATTATATATAAATAAAATCATCATTAAAAAAAATAATCATTGTTGGACCCATAACTTTTTCAATTATCTATTTAAAATTCAACAGTTCAACATATTTCATAAATCTAAACAACTCAAAATACTCTTAATGGGACCCACAAACCCACTTCAATCTCTACTCATAATTATTCACAAGCATTCTCAATACTTTTAAGATATTCTCATTACCCAAAAGTAACCATGAGAGGTGTGAGAACAGAGAAGCTTCGAGTTAGAACTCTAATCGAACCGAGCTGGTTTTTGAGTTGTTGAGTTTGGCTCGATTCAAAATATTCGAATTCAAAATTTGTATTTATTTTTTGTTCGAACTCGATTCGATAAGTTAAATTCTCAATTTGAACTCGGCTTTGATTGTTTATTTTTTTGAATAAGATTTAATAATTAATAAATAAGATAAATAAAAAATATAATATTAAATTTGTACAACTAATAATTATAATCACTATTGAATTATAATATTTTAAAAATTTATAAATAATTAATATCTAACTAGTTGATATTTATCTATAATGATAATATATCATATACCTACAAAAATTATTAATACATACACTATGACATGATAGAAGATATCTATTTTTGATTTTCATGTACAAATATTAAATCTTATCGATTAATTATTGTACAAATTATAAAATATAACTATAAAATATATTTAATATATAGATATAAATAATTAAGTTATATAATGCTATGTTTATATTATTAATTAATATATATATATATACATAGATGTATATATTTATTAATATATAAATAAATTTTAATTGAGTCGAATTAACATGTCATCTCAAGCATAAATGAATAGATATTAACGAGTTTTAATAGGTCTCGTTTGTTTTCAGATATGAGATGAGATTAAAGTTAAAAAGTTGAATAAAATATTGTTAGAGTATCTTTTTTAATATTATTTTTATTTTAAGATATAAAAAAGTTGAATTGTTTATTTTATTTTGTATTAAAAATTAAAAAAATTATAATGATGAGATGAGATGTGATGAGATGAGATATTTTTTCAAAACAAACTACGCCCGAGACAAATTTTATTACATATGTATTATTTATTAATCGAATGAGTATTTAGTTTTACGAGCGATTTGTTTTTTTTGTTTTACGAGTCAAATTCAATTGGAATTAAACCGGACGATTAGGACCAACTATCAACACTCGGATTCATTTACAGTGCTTCGATTTTGGACCACTGGGTGGTTACCTCACGAGATTTTGTAATAAAAACTGATTTGACTGAATAAAGGTATGTGACTATAAATTGACTCTCTGAGCGTCGTTCTGGAGTGGTAACATCTAACTTCTTCGAAAACATGGAACAGCGTAGTTAAATACATGAAAACTAGTTCACTTTCATAAAACCAATTTGTGCTTTGGATCTCACTCTCTCGCACAGTCTCACGCAGAGAGAGAGAGAGAGAGAGAGATGTCGAGGCGATCTGGGGCATGCTTCTTGAGGTGGTGTTTGGTGGTTTTTGCAGTGGTATCAGCTCTGGGAGTGTGTGGGCCGGCTCTGTATTGGAGGTTCAAAAAGACTGTGAGGCTGGGGGGTACCACAGCCTCTTGTCCTCCTTGCATCTGTGATTGCCCTCCTCCTCTGTCCCTTCTCAAGATTGCCCCTGGTATAAATTCTCTCTCTCTGGGTCTTGCCTTAAAAAAATGGCCTTGGTGTTTTTGCCTGTGGGATGCCGTAAAAACAGATTTTTGATTGACTGTATATTGATTGGAACGAAATTATTGTGTTTTTCCCCGTGGGATGCTGTATAAATCTGTTTTTGATTGACTATGTATTGTTTGAAATGACAATTAAGCAGTACCCATGTATTGCTTCTATTGTCGTTGCTGATTTTAGTTTTGGAGCTATCTCTTTGTTTGATATTCGATTAGGTTGAGAAAGTTAAACCCAATTCAGATTTGATTTTGTTTTCTTCTTCTGTTTCATTATGTGCTGAAACACTTGAGATCGAGGGGTGCTGCCAATTCGTTGATTTGAGGTCTATTGATAATTTTGGATTCTGGGCTTTCTTTTTAGAATAGTTTTCGAAGTATGAATACAAGTACAGGTTCAAAGGTGTAATTCTGTATTCTTTTGTTGCATTTTAATCGCAATTAACTAGGAACTTAATATTTTCCATTTGTGATTTTCATTTATTGTAAGTTCAAATTTTGGATTCTTGTTTCCGATTGCTTTTTGTCTATTCTGGGTATCTTAAGCTTGTTGAAGTTAAAGGTAACCTACTTCAGTTTCTGGTGTTTTATGTGGCAATTGGATGGAACTCAGTTTGTGTTTGAGAGATCTGTTCTGTTGTTTGTTCCGAATTTCATCTTTATCTCATCTACATGCCATTATAACCATAGGATAATCATTAAGATCTGGCCTTTTCTGATCTTATTTGCTCTACTTACAGTCTTACACCTCTCACAACCTTTTAATGGTTATTGCCTTGAAAATACAACTTTATATCACATCTTATGTGTAAATGATCATCAGCCAGGTTCCATGAAGTCCTTTCTAAATTTGAATTTACAATTGATTGTGTACTCAGTTTTATTGCCTTGATTAAGAAGCCTAAGCCCTCTTGCTGCTGGTGGCTTAAACCCATGTTTCAAGTCTTAGCTCCATACGAGTTTAGCATTCATGTTTTGTTAACTAATTTGTGTCAATCAGTATTTTCCTGAACTATTATGTTATAGCATTCGATAGATAATGTTATCCACTTGTACACTTGCACTGCTAAAATAATGTTATTAGGTATTGGGTTCAACGTCTATTGTCTCATCATTTCACTTCCTTCAAAATTCTGGCATTGGTCTGTTTTTTTATTATGAATAGGGTCATTACCCAGTTCTGGTCTCACCCAAATGGGGTCCTACCTAGGTGCTTTCTTATGATTGATTAGGACATTGGATGTTGAACTTCCGAAATATTTCACATAGATGCCAAGCGCTTATGTGATTGTATAACTTCAATGATTCAATGTCTCTGTATGCATTTGGCTGTGATTTGTATTCAGTCCTCTTTATAGTTTGGTAAGATGCGTCATCATTGTTATCTGTCTTTGATGTTAAAATAATGAAAGATTTTACTGGCTACTTTTCTGAATGTTAAGGTTATATCAAATGGCAATCTGCCTATTGCAGTCCAACCATTTATGATAATGAACTGAAGGGTTGGCTGAAAAAAAAATCAAATTTTGATCCTGTTATTTTTTATTTAGCTGCCTGCAGCCTTCTTATTCCAGGATTTGCACAAACTAATTTGGCTGCCAAAATCGCATGCAGATCTGGGATTTTTACTATCGATTTCTTTGTCTTTTCTGTTGTTTTTCTTTTCGTTACAGCCTTCTTTGTAGTATTCGGGAAATGATTTTTGCATGTGTCCTAACATCGTTCATCTCTGTGCTTTGAATTCTTTTGCAGGGTTGGTCAATCTGTCCATCACAGGTTAGATTTCATCTTTCTGAGTCAATTTGTGAAGAAACTCCTGTGTAATACATTAAATTTATCTGAGATCTGTTAATTTGGTGAAGAAATTCCTGATACGTCTATGTAATATTTATAAGGAATATTTTATACGAATTGAATTCTATCTTTTATCTTTCATTCTCTGCTTTCTTTCGTGAAAAGGGTGATGCGAGCTGTCCATTTATGTGATTTCCTTGACTTCTTGTGCTTATGCTTTGGACTGTGCATACCATGTCATCTATACTGTCCATCCACAGCTTAGGTTGCATTTCTAGATTAAAAATGTGGATATACTACAAAAATCATGTTTTTTTTCTCTTATGTTTGTTTTTATTTCTTATTAACTTCGATGTTTGTGTAAAGTTAATTTTGCCTACTATGGAGCTCCAACCTTAGTATTTTCATTTGGCTCTTCGCCAAATGGCTCTTTTGTCTGGGATTTTTATATCCATAGGTCCTTCTTGCAGTAGATTCTTCTTGATGTTACAATAAAAGAAGTTGAAAATATGAACAGCTTATTATATTATACCATAGCTTCTGTCATGCCATCTTCCAAATTAAAAGTCGAGAGAATCCTTTCAGTAGATGTAGTTGTTGGCCCCAACAGGGGCCTAATTTTTATAACCTTTGCACTAGGAACACTCAAAGGTTTCCTCGTGATGTTCTTAGCCGCCAAGTCGGTCCTTCTTTTACCTTTCTAAAGGCCTGAACTCTTCCTTTGCATTGCTTGCAGACCTGGTTATCTTTCTAGTTATTTTTTTTATCCTATGAATCTAATGTTAGTCATGCTTATGAACAGATTGTGGAAGTAATGACCCAGACCTCAAGCAGGAGATGGAGAAGCAATTTGTTGACCTTCTGACAGAGGAGTTGAAGCTGCAAGAGGCTGTTGCTCAGGAGCATGCTCATCATATGAACATTACCTTTGCTGAAGCTAAAAGGGTGGCTTCCCAGTACCAGAGAGAGGCAGAAAAATGCAATGCTGCCACTGAAACCTGTGAGGAGGCCAGAGAGCGGGCTGAGGCATTGCTGATCAAGGAAAGAAAGGTGACTTCATTGTGGGAGCGACGCGCCCGTAAAATGGGTTGGGACGTGGAATAATTGACTGCTGGACGTGATATATTTTTTCTCTGACCAAGCAATTGTTCCACCCTCGGTTTATTTATACAGGCAGGAAAGAAAAGTGCCTGAGTTGTCATTTTGTGGAAGCAGAATTCCTCTCTCTCTCCCCTTGTAGTTGTTGCACTGGCCTTATATGTCATGTGTGCATTAGTCTTTAAGTTATAAATGACAATGTAAAGGTTTTCTCAGTTCTACCATTCACTAATACAATCATATTCTGATGATTTGGTTATATATATATATATATATATATATATATATATATATTACTCGTTAGTCGTTTCAAGCATATCCTTTCTGGTCAGGACGGCATTTTCATATTTTGCTTCTGGTATGCATTTCATTTCGGCTTATATTTAACTAAATTAACCAACTTTGGCTTCCGGCTCAGGGAGGTGAAAAAAAAAAAAAGTACTTGGATTATAATATAGTTTGAGAAATTGAAGTTTGAATGTTAGATGACTTATGGATCTCAAAAGTCAAAACTACTCAAGCATAAACATGTGGTTGAAGATTGTAACATAAGTGTGGAGTGGTGGTCCAGGTTGTCATCTTTTAACCCTCTCCCGAAAAAAGATGGTCTAGATTTGTGTAGTTCCTATCATCATCTCCAAAGCAACACTGCACATGGCTCATGACCCATTTGGGGTTTCTATATGTATTAAAATACTCTCTCTCTCTCTCTCTCTCTCTGTGTGTGTGAGGGTTATAACTTTTGACACAATCAAGTAAAATGCCTTTTGGGGATTAAGGTTGCACGTTGTAAATTGCTACACCATAATCAGTGGTAATCTGAACCCATAAGCGTATCGGTTCCCAAATCCTCTACTAATTTTCTGATCCCAGCGCGTTGCCAAACTGGCCGTGCCATCCGAGAAGGATGGTGAGTTCGAGAAGATAACTATAGTTACATGCAACTAGTGTCCAAGTTCCAATTAATTTCTGACTACGCCACCCTTGGAATTTATAGCTATCTCAAATATCAATGCATGATCTATTAAAGTGAGACTGGTAGCCAGACTGTTGTTGCTGTACATAAGCTACTGAGAACGGACTGTGAAACAAGTCCCATGATACATTTTCCCGCTATCCAAACAAGCTTCGAGTATTCTTTCAGACACCGACTTATTAAATAAGATACGTTGGGTCGTTTTTGTCGGCTCAACTGCAGTTGACTTTCTTGATAGGAAAACCGGTCTAGTAAAGAGAATCGAGATCCCTACAGTTGAATTGTCGAAAAATAAAAAAGAACGGCACCAAAAAACGCGGCTTCAACCTGCAAAGTTCGTGCACTTACGCGACAACAGCACACCCAACACAGCTGTGGTTTCATTTTTAATATTTTATACTTCCATACAGTCATCACCGAGGCATATACAAATTAAAAATATATATTCCTTAAATTTAATATTAGAATAAAAAGAATTATTTAGATCTATCTTGAGACTGATTCAACAGATCTATCAAATACTACCCAGATCCAAATTTGTCAAAAGAGAAGCCTTTTGTTTTTTGGGTCTGATATCCGAGGTATAGTGTTGTTTCCGTGAAGCTTCTCGGAGTATATACGGATTTTGGGTGACAGTCTATTGGGTTTCTCGATTTGGAAAGTTTTAATACAAGTATATTGTCAGATTAGATGGAAAGTTCAAGGAGTAATAGAGTGGAGAAGAGAGGGCTTGAGCAGGGTGTGGAGGATGATGACGAGCATGTTCATGGAGCGAAGAAGCCAAAGTTGCCGGCTTTGGCGAGGTTTGTTTTGTAGAATTGTTTTCATTGAATACGTTACTTTTTTGTCCATATGTATTCTTACTTTGATTATTGAATAGTTGTATAGTTGTGCCTACGGACATTTTTAAGGTTTTGTGGATTTGGTTTTGCATGAGAAGTTAAGGAAATTGTGACATGATTGGGGGATTGAAATCCAAAATTGCATTGAGAACTGAAATTTGGTATTTAACAAGAAAAGGAAGGTTAAGTGCTAGACTAGTCCTTGTCTCTTTGATGCGGTCAATAAATCTAATGAGAGATGAGATAGCAGGGGATGGTGTCGGAAGAAGATATTGGAGACTACCACCTTGTAAATTGTCAACTTATTTTTGTGCTCTAGATGTTAATGATATGTTCCAGACTTATTTTTGTCAACTCGCAAGTATTTTCTAAAGGATTTGATTTTGCGTCTCAACCTCCTTAAATTTCTGGAATTTGATCAACATCATAGTTCAATATCTCCACCTAATGCTGTTTCTGTTTTCATTACAATGTTTTGGTTTGATGTTATGCGTATAAGTATTCAACTTCAGTTTTCTTGAGTCCATTTCTAAAAAGTTCAGCTTTATGTACAGTGTAATTGTGGAAGCTGTGAAGGTAGATAGTTTGCAAAGACTTTGCTCATCTTTGGAGCCTCTTCTCCGCAAAATTGTGAGTCATAAAGTTATCAATCAATCACCTAATGGACGGGAACCAGCATCAAATTGTTCATATCGTGCATGTTTCTTTACTATTTAGCCCCTTGAAATGGCAAATCATAAGAACAGAAAGCAGTTGCTGCTCTTTTACTTGCTCATTTTACAGCATCCACAACTGATCAAGAAATATACCACATTAAATCGATAACATTCTTCCATGGATTGTACATTCACAAGTATAGGCCATCGTGAATTATGTCTATAGCTTTTCTTAGGCATCAATACTTCCACTTTGGCCCAACTATGTTGAGGTTTCTCATTAATTCTGCTATTTTCATAAATACAGGTCAGTGAAGAAGTGGAGCGTGCTTTGACAAAACTAGGACCTTCTCCACTGGCTGGAAGGTGAGTTCCAGCATTAAAATTTAATGATAATAGTTAGAGAATCAACTGAAGTCACTTTAATGAGCCTGCTAAAGGTTAATTACAGAAGCAAAGCCAGACATACACTCAACTTCCTGTGTTTCATTGACCTCTTTGTGATCTTCCTCATGACTCATGAGTGCTGAGGCAAGCTTATGAAATAAAAGTTTGTATAACTTATCCAAGATATGATAGTTGTAATCCTAGTGGGAGATAAGATGTTCAAACCTATATGTTTGACATTCAGATGGTTCCTTGATAATTATTTGCGGATTAAGTTAATGAAGAATTCACGACTGCAACTTGTAATTTAAGTTTATGCATGGCATATATGAACTGCTAGACAAAGAGAAGAATAGATAACATTGTGACGTAGAAGTTTTTCATGTGACTTTGTCCGAATGATTATATCAACCAATTATAAACTGAATGATTGTCTTTCCCAATGGTAGGTCTCCACCAAGAATACAAGGTCCATGTGGAAAAAACCTGCAACTTCATTTCAAAACAAGAATGCCACCTCACCTATTCACAGGTGGAAAGGTTGAGGGAGAGCAAGGAGCAGCCATCCACGTTGTCTTGCTAGACCTGAATACAGGCAGTGTTGTGCAAACTGGGCTGGAATCAGTAGCGAAACTGAACGTTGTGGTGCTTGAAGGAGATTTCAATGAGGAGGCTGATGAGGCTTGGACCAAAGAGCAGTTTGAAATCCATGAAGTAAAGGAACGTGAAGGGAAAAGACCACTTCTAACTGGGGATACACAGGTGATCCTCAAGGAAGGCATAGGAACTCTCGGAGATCTTACTTTCACTGACAATTCTAGCTGGATAAGGAGCAGGAAGTTTAGGCTTGGCATTAAGGTTGCCCCTGGATATTGTGAGGGAATTCAAATTCTTGAGGCTAAAACAGAGGCTTTTGCGGTGAAAGATCATAGGGGTGAATGTAAGTTTTTAAACTGTTGCTACTAGCCTACTTCAGCCTAGATGGAACATTTTGCATTTTATGCCAGTCAGGATCGAGGGTTGAGTGATTCCTTTATCTAAGAATATGTTGGTTTCTATCATATACAAAACCAACTATCATGAAGAACTTCATTTAAATGAGAAACAGTTGAATTTCCCAACTGCTCTCTCTTTGGTGATGTCGTAGGGAAGGAGCCGTGCTATGGTATGATCTGGCAGATGATGGTTGGTAATGTCTATTAATTGCAGTAGGGAGAGAGCGACCTCACCTTATATTTTCAATTTTAAATGAGGATTACTATAGGACAACTTGATTACAAACAGTTAAAAGTAAAGAAGTCAGATCTTCTGCAGAAATTTTCTTATACAACTTTTTTTTGTAAAGTTCTGAGAGCTCTCATATTTTAGTACCAGTTTTCTGTTGCTAGTTCTATGGCTATGCATATATTTAGGTTCTGAGTGAATTCAGAAATGTCTGTTTCTTTCATGAAATTCGTGCAAAACTTATTTAAAGCAAATGATTTCTTTTGTAATTCAGTATACAAGAAGCATTACCCTCCTGCTTTGCATGACGAAGTTTGGAGATTGGATAGAATAGCAAAGGATGGAGCACTGCACAAAAAGTTAATCAAGGCTGAAATTGTTACTGTTGAAGATTTCCTCCGCCTTCTTGTCAAGGATCCACAGAGACTAAGAAGTGTAAGGATTTATCTCGTTTTCAATACCATAAACACATTTCTCTTTCCTTTTCCAATGCTCATTCTTTCTTTGAGTTTGGTTTTTCTTCATTTTCTGTTTCTCATGGCGTCGTTCACAATATAGATCCTTGGAAGTGGAATGTCCAACAGGATGTGGGAGAATACAGTGGAGCATGCAAAGACTTGTGTCTTGGGTGGGAAGCTTTACATTTACTACACTGATGAAATCCGCAGCACTGGCGTTGTGTTCGACAATATTTATGAGCTCAGAGGCCTTATAACGGATGGGCAGTTCCTCCCTCTGGAGTCGCTTTCCCACAGTCAAAAGGTAGGACTTGTTTTTTCAGGAATGTTAATCAACGCCCCTATTCATCAAAAAAAGAAGTTAATCAACGTTAGTTATCTATTAATTTATCCAGATTTAATTTATCACATGTTCTTCGTTACATTATTGTACACAAAAAATACAAAGTTCGACAGAAGTACAAAAACTAAAACCACTAAGTAATTAAATACGATCTTACTTGGGTATTTAACTAACAATTAACAAATAGAATGAGCCAAGGTCACAGGAAGCATTGAACAGCATCTGAAGGTCAATTTGTATATTTATTATTTGGGATTCCGAAAATTTGTGAAGTAATGATTATATATTGTTGTATGGTGATAATCAATATTTTTGGCTCCTCTGGCATGAGGGATTACATAAATGGAACGACAGCGGCTTGGCTGTTCTGTGCTTCTATGCTCGGTTTTCTCAAACATTTTTTCACAGAATTCGCTCCAAATCCTCTTTAGAGACTGAATGATTTTGTACTCCGATTAAAACATCTATCATTCTAGTTTAATAAGCATTTTTTATACTGTCTCATCAAGTAAATCAGCCCATGTATTTACAACTTCATACAGATTTCAGTGGATACTCTGGTGAAGAGAGCATACGAGAATTGGCATCAAGTTGCGGAATATGATAGCAAAGTCCTGAACTCCCTCGCCAGTACTAAGAAGGAGATAAGAGCCTCACCTGCACCAATAGCTGACCACAACTATGCCACAGATCAGACTATAACAACTCTTCAGAACAGGCAGCAATATAGCTCTGAATTGAGCACACAAAGTCACTATAACAACCAATCAGTCCCTCAGTTGATTGAATTTCCATTTGTGAGGTCTATTCAAACACCAGTTATGACATTAAATAAACAAGCAGTATTACCAGGCAACATAGATTGTATGTCAGCTGGAACTCCTGCAGTTGGTGGTTCATATTTTTCAGGAGATTGGTCTCAACCAAGGAATGAACACGGATCAGAAGATGTTTTTGCTGAGGAAATCCGCCTTAGGAGTTCGGAGATGTTGGAGAGTGATGACATGCAGAGGCTGCTAAAGACATATAGTATGGGCGTCGATGTTGGAATGGGGGTTGGTTTTGGTCATCCCGATGAGGCTTGTTTCTCTTACAGTGTAGAATATGCGCCTCAGATGGATGGGACATCTAGGCATGAGCATGGCCGGAGCTCAGGGAAAGCTGTTGTTGGATGGCTTAAACTTAAAGCCGCTTTAAGGTGGGGGATATTCGTGAGGAAGAGAGCTGCAGAAAGGAGAGCTCAGCTTACTGAGATAGATTGAGTTAAATACTTGGATCTGATGTCATCTCAGGTTCCAGTGAGAGAATATAACTCAGTGCCTTGAAATTCCTTCTAATTGTCCAGAAGACACATAAAGAAATGAAAGGACGGAATTTATTTGCATTAAGATTGAAGGGCTACAAATGATTTCACTTTTCCTTCTTACTCTTTCTTGAAACCGAAGATATACCTGTAAAGAGAGGAGAAAGAAGAGTCATACATCAAGTTTGCTCGATGTGTTTACCTCTATTTACTTGTTCCAAGCAGCACCTTTCTCTTTGTTTATTTTCCTTCTCCTATGAATTACCACAACTTATTTCCTTTCATCTGTTTGTAATATCATTATTCTTTTTCTCCAAACTTATTCACGATATAGCGTTTCTCAATAATAATAATCTTTTATTCTCTATTATGCTTTTGAAGACAGGCACATATCCTCTTTGCATATGCTTATCCGGGGTTACCTTTAATCCTGAAAGCATATGGCGGCAAACGAGTGTTGTCATGAGATTTTGCCAAACATTGAATTGCAATAGATTTTGCATAATGATTGAAACTGTTAATAATCTCTTGCTTCTCTCTCTCTCTCTCTCTATTTAAACAAAGTTTGCAAGATTTTCCATTACTCAAATGAAAAATAAAAGAAGAGAGTAGAGGGATGTGCTCAACCAAATTTTGGAGATCAAGATGTTGACACCGTCAGTATTTAAAGGTTCTATTTAGTGTAAGATACTAAAGGTATGCTAACTTAGTTACATTTAGTATATTTTTATTTAATAAATATAATTTTAAGAGCAGTGTTACAGCTACAAAAAGTAAACTCACAAACTGATGTAATTTCATGTGATACATTAAATCTACTTTACAATAAAAGTAACTTTACAATTTGATATATCACATCAATACTCTAAGTTTGTGAGTTTGCTTTTGTGAAACTCATTTGTGGCTAAAACATTTCTCAAGTTTTAAACCTTCACATGGGGCACGTCTACAACAAGCAGGATGCCATCGTTCCATCAACAAGAAGAAGATAAGTCAAAAGAGTTAATTAAGAAAAAGGTTTGATATTAGCAATTGTAACCAGAAAATAATAGTTGGTAGCAAAGAGAATAATAAATAGAAAAAAGATGAAGAAAATACATAATGATGATACAAGCTCCTCCAAGAGGAGTAAATTTATGACGTTGATGCCCATGCCCTTCAATTATCTTAAAAAACAGAACTCTCACATACACGACCCAAGAGAGTAAGCATCAGATGCGAATTCCCCATCACACAGCATCGTCTGATTCTGTTCCTGTATCAGGTGCACATGATCTTATCACAAAATGATCAACAGGAATTGAAGCCAAAGTTAAATT